>NC_090882.1:23625900-23633400 GCF_036669935.1 Montipora foliosa | reverse complement strand
AGAGCGCAACCGACCAAGGGGGTTTCTAGTCCAACGCCGGACCTCTACCTGACCCTTTCGTGCCGAGTCAAGAAAGAAAAAGAAAAGAACAACAAAATGCTGACCAAAGCTGTGACCCAGTCGAAAAACAGATATTAAAACTACGGATAAACTGACGTGGTCAAAATTGCGAAGTTGATTAATTAAACAAAATGGAAAATTGTCAAGAACATGATTACTTACATAGAAGAAAAATTTGATAAAATTTCCCTCTCTACAACTAATTGTTGCAAGTCTCCCTGTTACTATCTACGTAGGACACCGAGCAGAGTGCAACGACTTCTAAAACACAACAACAAAACTTTAATGGCGTTCGGTCCTTCAAAAACTACATGAGATTTCGCACGTTGTCCGGGTCACGTGACGATTATCATAACATCTTCCCCTTTGTAAAAAAAGAAAAGAAACACTCCGCACAGTTCTTTTGGTATAACAAACACGATAAAAATGTTCAACAGTGTTCAACAAGACGAGCGGGCGGTTTAATAACGCAACCATTCCTCGTGAGCAGAGTAGAGGGTGCAGGTTTTACTGGGTCAGCTGCAGGCTTCGTTAACAGTAGGGAATCTGTTTGTGGTACTGACTGCTGTGTTTCAGCCGGTGCTTTCGATACTGGCAATGATTGTCACTGCAGCACTGATCGCAGGTGTCTGCGGTTTCGTCGGTAGGTTCACCCATCCGACTCAACAACGTAAGAACGTGGACCAATCATTTTCTTGCAAACAGCCTGTGACCAAATAGATGCATTTGGCTTCTTCATCCTGACAGTTTGTCCAGGTTGCAATTCAGGCAATGCAGTTCCCTTCAGGTTGTAGTAGAAAGCCTGCCTTTGTTTAGAGCCAATCAACTTTTGTTGCACATTTTGTAGGGGTACTGTCTCAGGCTCCAGTTGTTTAACTGACAAAGGTAACAGATTGCGTCTCCTCCTGCTGAAAGCCTTTGTGCAGGAGATGAACCAACTTCCGCGTGGGTATTACTATAATCCAATAGTGCGAGGTATGGGTCATAATGTCTGCGCACTGCTTTCTTCATGATATACCTTTACCGATTTTAACTGCACTCTCATTTTTTCCGTTATTTTTGGAATGAAGCGGACAGGAGGTGATGTGTTGAAAATGCCAGCCACTTGCAAACCGTGCAAATTCTGTTGAATCATACTGCGAACCGTTGTCAGAGATGACTATCTCCGGAATTCCATGGCGGCTAAATTGCATTTTAAACTGCCGTTGCTGAATCTGTCTTGTCCAACTTATCCGCCTCAAAGAAAGAAGAGTAATAATCAACCGTAATCAGGTACTGACGCCCATTAAACAGGAACAGGTCTGTGCCAACTTTTTTCCAAGGTCTAGATTTAATCTCATGAGGCACTAGTGGTTCTCGAGGCTGATCTGGCTTAAAAGTGTTGCAAATCCTTCAACTTGGCATTCATGCGCGGCCAGTAAAACACTTCTCTAGCCCGTCACAGACATCCTTCAATACCCAGATGAGAAGAGTGTACCATTTCAATCATTTCTTTCCTGAGATTGGAAGGAACAGTAAGGCGCTCGCCTTTGAACAGGAGACCATCTTGGGCAGTGATTTCTCTAAACTGGAAATACGGCTTGATCTCTGCTGAAACTTCATCCAGACTCTATGCATTTCGCCGGTAAAATTATAAAATAGTAAAAGGTAAAAACTGTTAAAATGTTTGACTAAACGTTTTCGATCTTGCGATCATCTTCAGAGTGATTAAATTGCATAAACCAACTGTTTTATATTTATAGTTACGTAATACCAGTTCCCATGGGATATCGGGTAAGGTGGAATGACTGGACTTGTTTATTTAGGACTGGTTTGAAGCGTGCGATGTAAAATCCCTCTTTTATTTTTCTCTTTGTCCATGAGTAAGCCGAAGTCAAAATGTCCCATGTGAATTTGTGTTCGGGGTGTTTCTTTAGGTGTTTGGCCGGTTCCAATTGTTTGTTTATATCGGAATGTTCGTTGACACGTACTTCCAGATTGCGTGCCGTTTCACCAATGTAAGCTTGATTACAAGTACACGCGTCTATGTATATTACGTGTGATGGATGGATGTTTTTGTCTTTGAGTTTGAAGAGAGTTTCGATCTTGCGTGTTTGCCACAAAATATGGAAGTTAAATGTCCATTTGGTGTATTTCACTGGTTTGATGAAAGAACAAAAATCGGCATTCAACTACCATTTTGTAGGAGAAATGAATTTGAAAGTAAGAAATTCATGACAAAACTTAACAAATACACCAAATGGACATTTAACTTCCATATTTTGTGGCAAACACGCAAGATCGAAACTCTCTTCAAACTCAAAGACAAAAACATCCATCCATCACACGTAATATACATAGGCACGTGTACTTGTAATCAAGCTTACATTGGTGAAACGGCACGCAATCTGGAAGTACGTGCCAACGAACATTCCGATATAAACAAACAATCGGAACCGGCCAAACACGTAAAGAAACACCCCGAACACAAATTCACATGGGACATTTTGACTTCGGCTCACTCATGGACAAAGAGAAAAATAAAAGAGGGATTTTACATCGCACGCTTCAAACCAGTCCTAAATAAACAAGTCCAGTCATTCCACCTTACCCGATATCCCATGGGAACTGGTATTACGTAACTACAAAGATAAAACAGTTGGTTTATGCAATTTAATCACTCTGAAGATGATCGCAAGATCGAAAACGTTTAGTCAAACATTTTAACAGTTTTTACCTTTTACTACTTCATCCAGACTCTTAGGCCAACCTTCAAGAACAGCTGTCATGAGCATCTAAAGGTCGTCATTCTAAGCAGTACCGTCTTTGAATTCTTCCAATCGTGCTTCTGAAATAGGAAAATCCTCCACAAGTACTATCTTCTCAAGCTCATGGCAGTACTCGGTCCGTGTGGGAGATTCGTCCAAGTAGGCTCGGGACAAGGGATCAGACATAACCATCAAACTTTCTTTCTGATACTTAACATCGAGGTTATATCGCTGCAAACGCAGTAGCATCCTCTGTAGACGCTTAGGACTAGAGGAACCAAGGTCCTTCTTGAAAATAGCTTCAAGAGATTGATGATCCGTTCTGACATGAACAATGTCTCGACCGTGCAGGTATGTATCAAACCTTTGACAGGCAAAAACTACAGACAACAGTTCTTTTTCAATCTGAACATATCGACTTTCGGCTGGGGTTAGCACTCTTGAAGCAAAAGCTATTGGGTGACCTTCCTGGAGTAGGGAGGCACCAAGTCCACTGAGTCATGCATCACACTCAATTGTGACTTCACCAGTAACATCATAAAACTTCAACACTGGGGCTTGATAAACAAGATTCGTGACACTCTGCACAGCTTCATCATCAATAGGCAGCCAACACCATTCTTCGTATTTAAGCTGCGGTCGCCTTAACGGTTCACACACAGATGACAGCTTAGGAAAGAACTTTGCTAAGTACGTGACCATGCCCGGCAGAAATCTCTTCAGGGACTTGACATCGGTCGGGGTAGGCATATCACGTATGGCGCGAACTTTGCAAGGATCAGTAACCACACCATGAGATGTGAGCAAATGGCCCTTGAGAATGGCGAAGATTTATCCTCTGAGGATTAAGTGTCAGATTGAGCATAATACATCTTTGCTAAAAAGCTGTTAGATTCTGATCATGTTCCGTCACTGTTTCATCTACCGTGTCTCCGTATCCACAAACCAGGAAGTCGTCGGCATTCACTTCTATTGCTTGGAGTCCCTCAATTGCTTCATGCATCTTTCTTTGCCACACCTCGGGTGCAGAGCTGATGCCAAATGGCATCCTCAGCCATCGGAAACGGCCAACGTGGTGTTAAAGGTGGTATAGTGACTGGAAATGTCACTGAGTTTTACCTTCCAGAAACCACTTTTGGCATCCAATACAGTGAAGACTTTAGCGTTGGTAAGTCGAAAAGTCGCATCCTCAACTGTCGGCAATGGGCAAGTGAGCAATGGGCAGAATGCTATTAAAATAGCATTGTTCAAATCTTTAGGATCCAAAAAGATCCGGACGTATCCATCTTTTTTTAGAATTGCTTGCAAACTGGACAACCAGTCAGTTGTCTCTGTAACGGGAGCAATAATCTTCTCAGCAACCATCTTGTCAAGCTCTTTCCTCGTTGCCTCCTTCTTAGGGACAGGAACTCTTCCTCTTCTCGTGGGGTGAACGACAGCTGGAACATCCTTGTTGAGTTACATTTTGTACTCTCCCGGCAAACAGTCAATACCTTCAAATACCTCCGCGAACGGTCCGAGCAGGGGATCGCTTTTGACATACACAGTAACTACGTACTAACTCTTGCTTGGATGCCTCAGTTACATTATTCACAGAGGTCTTGTCATCATCAGATACCATGATTTTTATGACCCATGGAGACCCATGCCTTGCAATGAGATGACGTGAGGCCAAGAAAAGGTGCAACGTTTCGATCCACAACAACAAAGTTAAGGTCATGCTTGTTACCTTTATGTTCCACTTTCAGCCATGAGCGTTTCTCTTTAAAAGATTATGCATAACTAATGTAATGTCCTTAGGAACAATTTTGGCTTTCTTTTCAATTTTGGCTTAAATGTACTCCTGAAGAGGCAGAATATTCAGTGTAGAACCAGTATCAATTTGCAATGAGACAGACACTGAATTATTTAGAGCGAGAGAAACAAAAGCTTGATCCTGTCCACAGATACTGTGAATGTAGAAGACTTCTTCTTTAACTGCGTGGACTTCCGCCCCTTGAGACTTAACACGACGTTCCACAGCAAAGTGTCCATCTTTACCACACATCCTACATTCTTAACCTAAACCTGGGCACAATTTCCTTTTCATTGCATATATACACCACCACAAAACAAACGCTCATTAGACTTTATGCGACTCTTGTTAAGAGAGAGAGACTTGCGAGATGGGGATTTTCGGTGCTTGCCCTTCAAAAGACATTGCAACTTGTGCTTCTCTGCATTTATTTCTTCGGACGCTGCAAATTCTTCTGAGATCTCGCTCGCTCGACTCTAGAGTGAGTTACTTGACTTGCCTTCATTGTTTCAATGCCTTTATATAAGTCGAGGTCCCGCTTTCCAAGAAGTTTTTCACGAACTCTGTCATCCTTCACACCAAGAATCAGTCGGTCGCGAACAAGAGATTCGCGCAGTGTTCAGAAATCACATGTCATCAATGAAGTTATGTAACTATCAAGTGGCTTATCCGACAACTGTTCACGTTTAAAACTACACCTTTCATAAGTCGCATTTCGTGCCGGTGAACAACGCTCTTCGAACTTTTGGAGTACCTGGTCGATCTTCAGAGCGTCTGAAGAATTACCCCATTGAAAGTGTTATGTATGTCCATCCCTTCTTTGTCGATAACATTTAACAGCGAAGTCACCCGAACGTCCTGTGATTTCTTGTGAATACCAGCCGCTAACTCGTAAAACTCTCATTCACGACGAAACGATTTCCAATTTTGCCTTTGATGCAAACGATCAGAAAGATTGAGTAGAGAAGGAATCTTTGCTGTAGTGCTGACAGCTGCCATGTTGATGAAATTAGATTTGCCACAAGTCGACCTTACGAGAATCCCAAGAAAAAATGTTTTTGCGAGTGAAGCGTGATTTTTTGGACGCGAAGCGGATGAGCGAGCGACGACGTCGCGATAGGTCGATTTGTCTGGCTTGCAAGGTTTTCATTTGCGTCTCGCGCCAAAAAGGGGATGACGTCATTCGCAAGTGGCACAATCCGACGAAACAATCGAACTCGTTTGTTTCTCCGAAATCGAAAGAAGAAATTTGTTTACTTTGAGCTAAAGGCATCAGAAACAAAGACGAAATAAAACGAAAGCTTATTTCAATCTCGAGTCGCTGCTTGCAAAAGAGATCTCCAGTAATAGAGACGAAACACTAGTTCGGAAGATTAACGAGTGAGGGAAAGCTTCGAATGGTCAAGAAAGAAACATTACGGTTTATGGGTAGAATGGCTGCTCAATCTGAGTTCATACGGATTTTAATAAAGTTCTGTTTCTGTTTCGTCCACTCGTCAGTTAACCTCCATATACACTGAATTATCGTTAAGGTTACATACGAGAAACCGTACAACGGAAGAAACAAATTTGAAATTTCAAAAAGTGGCGCGCGTGAGGAACCGTAAAATGGAAAGCACGATGTAAACGAAAACCAAAATTTGCCACTTAGTGCGTGACAAAAGTATGCTATTGTAAGTATACTTAAGAATGTCTTTTTCTCTGTGTCTGCAGGTAGGGATGAGCTCGTTGCGCTTGTTCAAGGTTGCCATGTGTGGCTTAGATATTACAAAAAATTTCTCTGTGGTGCATAAATTACATTGCTTGGTAAGGTTAGTGTATGCTGTTGCGTTTGCGAGAATTTTCCACGTGACTGCAAAGACTTCCTTCCTTTTCATCAATTTCGAGAAGTATTTACTGAGCTCGGTGTCATTTTTCCTTCGCTCATGTTTAAATGACTTCGGGTGGTTCCTCCATCTGGTTTTAAACTCTGTGGCAGTCAGACCGATAAATGTCTCAGTGGTTTCCTTGGTTGTGACCTTACCGCTTGGTACACAATTTCTTTTTGCAAGCATTCACTCCGTAGCGTGCACTCATCCTTTTTTCTGCAGTTGCACATTTTTGTGGTTTTGTCTTAGCTTGCTGCATGGGGTTGTTCGGTTTTCGTTAAAATGTTTTTGTTCTGACCGTCTATTATTTGTTTCATGTTCGGTGTACGGCTATAGCTCAATTTGATGGTGTTTCGGTTAAATACTTTCCGCAACTTGTGGCCAGCAGTTGGAAAACATGTGTCGACAAGGCTGATGAACGTTCTTCCTATATTAGATTTAACGTTTCTGTTAAACGGAGGGTTAAACCCTATGACATCTCTACGTCTGTTCTTTTGCTTTGGTGGTCTTTGTGATGTAGGCTTGAACTTGTGTAATGCTTCCTGATATGGGGCTGCAGCCTCGTTGAAAACGTGTTCATCAGATGAACAAAAGCAAAAAGAAATTGTGTACACTATGATCGTGGACATTTCAAGACAACTCCGGAGGTCCCCGAAATCCTGTCTCCAGGCCCCGCTGGCTAAGAGAAACGATGGAATCTAGGAGCGAGAATGCAACGGTCTGCGACCATCTGAAGCTGTCTGCGTCGGTCTTATCGCAGACGATCGTAAAAACAGGAAGCAAATGTTTCCATTTAAGGAGGCTGGAAAGGGTTTTCAGCTGAGCGCGCGTGCATAGGCCACACACGCAATTGTAAAGCTGCTCGCGTCAGCTATGATTCAAAATGGGTCACCAGAAATAAGCAAATGCCGATAATTTTGCTCACCTTTCTTCTAATTCCTATATATATGTGGAATTTAAATAGACACCTCCTATTCACTAAAACTACGAACATTCTACACAAATGGTTTAACGGTCACTTAAATCCGTT
>NC_090882.1:23610900-23620900 GCF_036669935.1 Montipora foliosa | reverse complement strand
GATATGAAACCCTTCAAAAAATTTCAAAATTGCTTGTATTTCTTAAATTTATGCCCCTACTGATAGAAAGGACAAGAAGTGACTGCTTTTTAAACGTGTTTATCTAGTTTTAGAGCTTGCACGCATTAATCATAAATATTCTGCCAAATTATGTACAATTCATGTAGCTTAAGAATAAAATACAAACCAAAATTCGAGTGTAGTTAAGGCTTGTGACAATCAATGCGAATGACTTTAAATAGAACAGGTATCATGCAGGTTTTTCTGTTGTTTCTAATATTTCTCGCCACGTTTTGCAAAGTAACGAAAATTGTCAATTACGTAATCATGTGATAAGCCAATATTTTTAGGGAGGTATTGCTGCAGAATTCTGTAGTGACATCGTGTGAAGAACGAGGCTTATGGCAATACATGCTATTCTTATGCAAATAAGTGCCGAGTATTCTGCAGTTTAACTCAGTAAGAAATGGCATAGGCTTTGAAATTGAATTGAACAGCCAAGTAAGCAATGGAGGGCAAAAACGCAGCGTGCTCTTAAATGTGTCACGAGATGTCACGAGTGATGTTGCTCGTGATCAAGTGATTCTTTCAGCTGGTAATTATAATAAATTGCTGTCACTGCCTTAAAAAAGCAGTGTACCTTGCAACTTAATGTATATTATATTTAACAATTATTCGCCTCAGGCTCAGTGATTAATATATTATCGGTGAATATTCACCGAGACGAAGCAAATGAGAGCCTGCCAATTTTGTATGATCACCTGTGTATTTATACTAAATGTGAATATTGCTAATATATTAGAAGGCCTTGCGTGTGAATAATAAATAATTATTTATTGTTCTCAGAGAATTATATTTAAATTGTAGAGATTGGAAGTGACAGTGCATTTTGCAATTGCTACGAATAAAAAATAATCCAATGCATGTTGAAATTCAGGAAGAGTAAGTGAATTAGTCATGCAGCCATAAATTTGTTGTGAGGTAATGAGGGTGTGAACTCTCCCTGTTTTACACTGGTATAAATATTTAGTGATGTTTAGATTGGAGTATGTTGAAATGCAATTAACTTTGAGAAGTCTCTCTACATGTAAGATCTAATATCTTAAAAACTTCATTCATTTAATGAGATTAACTGTCTTCCACCTGGAAGATGCAGATGGAAGTATCACTTAATTAATAAACGAATATGAATGTGAGCACAGACATGTGAAGAATCACTTCAATCGTGTGTTGCTTGACATATTTTATGAAGGCTCAGACCTCAAGTACCTTCCAGGTGAGAGACTTGTCATCAGAGATAGTTAATCAGTAAACAAAGCCTTGGAGTAAGAAGTCTCCGATTAGAAATTTTCCGTTCTGGGTGTACATGTACACACAGGGTCTAAAGATTAAAAAAAAATTACAATAAAATATTGTGAGTGTTGAGAACTTAAAGAAGATAGTTGAAGTACAATAATAATAAAGTATTCTCTTGTGTCTCACAATGTGGTCACTTGTGATGTAGATCGTGATGTTTCGACTGCATACTGCTAGTCTTCATCAGGCGATGAGGTCAACTGGTTACACTTCACCTTTTAAGCAGGATGCTTCGCTGTGATTGGTTGGTTTTCAGAAGCTATAATTGGTGCATTTTGATCCTCGCTTTACTTCGTTCCAAAGCGGGAACGAAGTAGAGTTTATTGATCGTGAGCCTCATTGGTACACATGCAGGGTCAAAGAGGTGATTCACATAAGACTTCACCCTAACAACATCAACAGGGATAGTGGAATAGAAATTCCGGAAGCATGGATGCCCACGATCAAGAAGCACAACCACAGGAGAACTGTACGACAGCGGACCGCGGAAGGAACAACACACCAAAACAGCGAGGATCAAAATACTCCAATCACAGCTGCTGAAAATTAACCAATCACAGTGGAGCATCCTGCTTAAAAGGTGACACGTAACCAGTTGACCTCATTACCTGATGAAGACTAGCAGTATGCAGTCGAAACGTCGCAATCTACATCACAAGTGACCACATTGTAAGACAAACGAGAAAACTTTATTATTATTGTACTTTACCACAATGAATAACAGCAACCTTTTTTACGATACTTGTTGTACTTTTTCTCCAATATTAAGGTAGCTCTTGACTTGTGAAAATGTACAAATATAGGAAAGGATACTCTCCTATGCAGCCATGTAATATCCAATGACTGTATTGAAATGCTTGCCTCCATTTAAACTAAAACCCGATCCAGGCTAGCCAAACAATGTATGCATTGTAACAGCCATGTGTTGCAGAAGATAAAGGAAAGTTATTGTACTCCAGTGTTTTGCGGCCATTAGTAGTTTAGTTCAAAATGAGGAACACAGACAGTTCTCTGAACCATTGTAAGTTTGGCATATTGGTTTGGGTCCCAGACCAAAGAGGTCAATGTTCGAAGAGACGTGTGTTGTATGGCAAAGTCTTTAGTGTGAAACTACATGTATTAATTCTTAAAATTTCCTTCAAAGAAAGCATAAGGCTTTGACGTCTAGTCAGAAATGTGGTTGTCAGGCTTACATTGTATTTTGCAGGGGTGACACCCAAGATACAGTTTGTTTAGCTGAATCATATTTATTCTCTGTGAGGCCTGGCCTTGTCATTACAAAGAGAACTATATAGGATAATAATTTGATAGTTCTTTAATGTGGCAGTGGTCTCAGTTTGAATCCATTTTCACCTACAAGGTTAAATTGGTGATCTTCATTTTACTTAGGTTGAATAGTTAGCAACTACATGTATGAACCCCCAAAAAGGACAGAAAACATCTATAGATATCTTCCCTCAAACTCTGTCTTATGCATTTCAACACATCTTGTTAATGTTTCATATCATCTTATTGGTTTCTTTATTCATACAATTACCTATTCACTCTAAACATTACAATGTAGTAAAGGAACAAAGAAGTGTACTATGCACTTACTGGTTCCCGATTTCAGACCCTTCAGATCTATAGTCCTGTGTCTTCACCACTACACTACAATGACGAATATGCTCAACCTCTTTTCATTATTTTACTTTTTCATAATAAGTCAATTGATATCCACGTACATGTATAATAACCAAAACTGACCCTAATTTCCTTCTAGGCTTAATTTAGGCTCCAGAAAAAAGTTTCTTCAATTCATCTAAATGCATATTCAACCTTGGTAGGTTAAATGAGGATCACCAATTTAACCTACTTTTTCAAGGTAAAACTGGATTCAACCTGAGAATGGATTTTAAAGGCAACATTGATGTCTCCCATCTATTTTAGATTCTAAAGTGATACCAGAGTACTTCCGCAGCGTACAGTGTTATAAGATGGACCAAGAGATATCAAGTAATGAAAAGACACCACTGTTAGGAACAGAACATCCTACTTTGGAAAACCACAGAACACATGATGTTCCAGTGTATGACACCAAACCAAATGGCCCTTCACCACTAAGCCGGTCATTTTCGACAGATTCAAGCCAATTTGGAAGTACAACAGTAATCTCCTATCACAACATTTGTTACTCAGTCACCACCAAGGAGAAAGGAATAAAGAAAGAGAGAGGAATTATCAAAAATCTCAGGTGAGGGTTGTGCTACTGTAACATCATTTGAATGTTATTTTGAAGAAAATAAAGGATTTTACCACAATTGCTTGTAATTTTGCAATCTGATAGGTTAATTTACCATTGTCAATAAGAGTCTAGACAATGCTGTATGCGTCATGCTCGTATCAATTTGTCACGCAATGTAATAGCCAATCAGGAACGCCCATTTGGGGAATAAACCAATCATATTGCAAGAAAGTTTTAGACAACGCTTGCTCTTTCTTTGCGTCATGATTTTGCTCACGCTCTGAAATAAAAACTTTCTTTTGTGTTGAATATTGTGGTAAAAAACAAATCGAAAGTGGTTCAGCGTTGTCTGTACTCTTATCGACAATGATATTTGTCATCACAGTGGTTAAAATTTGTTCTGGACTCACTCAGCTGTGCCTCGTGAGTCCACAACATTTTGACCATTGTGATGACAAATATCATTGTCGATAAGAGTACAGACAACGCTGAACCACTTTTGATTTGTTAAATTGAAGCAAGCAAGATCATTGTTAAGTTAAAGTAGTCGATAAACAGATACTTTCATAGTGAAGACCCAAACAAATTTAACAAACATACAACATGGAGTAGTGGAATTGAACATAGGCAACATTTGTGCACAGTGCTCTGACCTTTGCTCCAACTCTTCTCTTTATAAAGTTTTTTATTCTTTAACCCATTGACTCCTAAACCACCCACTATTGACGAGTAAAATTGTGTGGTATCAGACAGAGTAAAATCTATTAATGAAAATTTGGTTTTATCAATTCCTCTATTCACTCTGACGAAGGTTAACGCTCGAAACGTCAGCTTTCCAAATCATTCATGGTGGTAATTCAACCTTTATCAACACGTTTGATAAAACCAAATTTTTCTCTTTGACTCTCCCATTGACGCAGCACCACAGTTTCTTTAGAGACTAGAAATTTGTAAAATCTATTAAGTCTCACTCCAAGGAGTGACTGGGTTAGAGACGACATAGTTTTTGAGTGGATGTAGGGATTACGGGTATTAATATAAATTTAAATTCTTTCTGTATTTCATGATTTAAGTGGCCTTGTGCAACCTGGATTAAATGCAATACTTGGACCAACAGGAAGTGGAAAGACAACGTATGTATAACATAATAGGATATCAAATTTTCTTCCTGTTTTTCGACAAATGTCCTATCTTCGTCCTAGATATTTTTCCCTTTACTCTGAGACCCTTTTTAAGGAGCAATATGGTTTCTTTATAAGGCAACCCAGTGGTGAGGGAATTTGATCAACTAAAAGGGATCAGTGATGAAAGATGTTGAGATCTTTTTAATTTGTATAATGAAAAAATCTTAAGACTTCTCCATCAATGATCAAAGACCCAAAAAACTAAGCAAAATTAATGCATTCCTTTTTCACTGTCTAATGTTACAAATTCGTCCATTTTGGAAAATCCCCAGTTTGGTAGGCTAAGTGGTTGTTGCTATGGTTATTGCGATAAATTCTGTGATTGGTGGATTAAGCTGAGTGCACTTACCGGTAATATGATTGGCTGATGTAACTGTTCGATTTCAGGTATCCGATTATTTACTGTTGTATACAGCTGTCTTTTTCTGGGGGTCTTCAATCTTTGTTTTTTATTTCCTGGTTTTTCACATACTTGACTTCTTCACGCTATTTCAGGCTTCTGGACATCTTGGCTGGCCGGAAGGACCGAAGACATCTGTCAGGTGTAGTCCTTGTTAATGGACAGAAGCAACCAGAGAATTTCAAATGTATCACTGGATATGTTGTACAGGTTGGTTGAAGAAAGCCAAAGTGACAAACACACACACACACAGACACACACAGCTTTAGAATTGTCTTTAAATAAAACAGAACTTATTAGAGAGATTTATACGGCAAAATGTGAGTTTTACCAAAATCAAAGAGAAGAAAGAGAGAAATGCTCCTCGATCGTATCTGGATAATTTAAGCATCTGTCTCTGATTATAGACACCTCAAAAAAATTCAGATGCCTCCAACTGGATTTGAAGCCATGACCTCTGTGATGCAAGGGGACATTCCATTTATAATCCCCCCCCCCCCCCCTCCCCTATGGATGAGGTCCATCAGAATTCCACTGGTAGGAATCTTTTTCAAAGGCACGGACAAAAAAGTGAAGGGGTAGGGAAGGTTTTTTCAAAGGGTTCCGACAAAAAAATTGGTTTCATGGTTGAAGGTCGTTCATAATTGACTCCTTAAGTTTCTTCTTCTTCTTGTTCTTCTTCAACTCACGTTGACTCTCTGTTGACTCACAAAACAGCGTGGTCGAAACTCGCAAAATTTGACAAGTAAGAATTTATATTTTAAGCAGCGTCGTTTTCAACAAACAATGTTTATAAAGACTGAGTTCTTTTTTGTTAACTAAAACTCGTGATTAACGGAGTCCATTCTGAGGTAGTTGCCGTGGGTCACACAAAGCTTTAACTCACAAGCTTCACTACATTTTACATGAAACGGTATGCTGACGTTTTCCGTTTTCCGTTTTACATAAGCGTGATGCTAAATCTCTGTGTGCCCAGTTGTTTGAAAGCCGATTAACTTAATCCAGGATTAGCGTAAACTTTTGTTTCTTGTTTTCAACTTTTTCGGGAGAGTTTCTTTTGCTTATTTTTGTTTTTCAAGATTGACTTCCTCTAATGTAAGGTTTTGACGAATATCAGCGTTGAACAGCATTTGGGAGTAGAGAAATAAACTCCTTGGTAATTTTTTTTTATCAGGGATTAGTGTTAATCGGCTTTTGAACAACCGGAACATGTAGCCTGTTCCAGGCTCTCAGATAGTCGAGAAAAGGAAAAGAGCTGCGTGTGAAAAGCGAGTGAGAGCTTTTATCTGAGAGCCTGGAACAGGATACGGAACATGATGTCTTTTTATACACGCAGTTCTAATATTTGGCTTTGGTACATCTCCCACCGTCAGTACAAACTCGCCTTGACCAGCTTCTAGATGACTCGGTTGCTCGGTCGTAAGCCATTTTACGTCGCAATCGTTCGGTCATAGATTCAAATTTCTTTTAACCCTGTACTTTTTTCCATAGACCTTATTCATAAATGGAGGTCAATTTATAATTCTTTTGTCAAAGTGCAAATTAGCCTACCAAGCCTCGATACCGTACAATGACTTGAAAAGAATTCTTGCTCTAAAATGAGGCTTGGTAGGCTAATTTGCACGTGGACAAAAGAATTATAAATGTGACCGCCATTTATGAATAAGGTCTATGGGGTACTCTGGAAATACTTAAATTCCTCCACTGACTGCAATGAAATTCTGCAATGTTGTTTCGCATAGATAGTCGTGACATCAATCATTCTACGTCGTTGTACGCTTTGTCTCATCAAAATACTGTGTTGCTAATGGAAGACGGCGTATTATGAACATATTAGCATCAAATGATCACAGAATTTCCATGCAAAAGGGAAACGTGTTTTTGGTGGATGGATTGTAATGTTGACTAATATGTGGAGCCGACGTGAGAAAACGTATCATGTGAACAATGATTGATGTTGCCTTTGGATATGATTTGGAAAATAAAGCACAATTGTATTTAAGGCGATGCAAAACTCAAACTGACGTTGCTTAGGTTTTGTGTCCGTCCGCTTTTTCTTTCCTTGTTATCGATTATGTATGGAATCATAGTTCATTATGCATGGTTCTCTAGGCGCAAACACTGACGGCTTAGTTGACCAGTGACATCATCGACCACAGCGTTTATACCATCTACTGACGTTACACCAATCACATGACTCTGAAGATGAGTTACGCTTAGGTTAGCTAAACATCATTCAATGTCACCCTAATCAGTCCTCAGGACTACACTCACCCGGACGATCGTACTTCTCTTTAAGAATTGTAGTGGATTTAAGGACGGTGCCTACTATTATTATTGTGCATACGTTCTGCGCATCTAAAAAAACTACGCTGAGAAAGCATAACTTCGCAAGTGCTCTTGGTATCCAAAAAGAAGATTGGGGGTAACCATGCATTTTTTAGAGATAATTAAGCTTCATTTTGGAAAAGGACGCCATACGTTGCCTTGTATTTTAAAGCTTTTTATAATTAATATTGTTGATTGATTTTCTTTGAAAAATGCGTGGTTTCCCCCAATTTTCGTTTTGGATTTCAATAACACTTGTTAACATCTGCTTTTCCCGCATACTCATAAACCGCGCAAATATACCTTTGAATTAGTAGGCACCGTCCTTGATGCTTTCTAAACCACTTGCTTACGAATGAAGTTCATTCAACGCTTAATTGAACCCCACTCTATGCATTCAGTTTTTTTATAATTTTCCAGGATGATGTTGTGATGGGAACTTTAACGGTGAGAGAGAACTTGCATTTCTCTGCATCCTTAAGACTCTCCAGAAAGCTGAGTAAACGCGAGCGTTCAAAGAGAGTAGAGGAAACTCTTAGCGACTTGGGCTTGTTTCATGTGGCGGAGTCTAAAGTACGTACAGATAAGTCTAATGGTAATGGTAATGCATTTGTATACTGCACATATCACATCAGTCTCGAGGTGGTTTACCATTCTCTGAGAGTTAGACCACCAACATTGAGGGTCTCCAGTGTTTGGGTTCTTTTACATCCCACAGTGTTGGTTAACAGGAAGGGCTGTAAGACGGGGCCCACGGTTTATAGTCCTTATCAGAGAAGACTTGAAAGTCTAACCATTTGCAGATGAAATTACAAAGGCAGCACTTTCTCCTCAGTTAGTTTTAAGAAGATGAGCATCGCTGGGTCCAACTATGGTTTGACACATTGACCCCTGGGAGTGAAACTTGACATATTTTACTCTGTCTAACGCCAGACGACTTTACTCGTCAATGGGGGGGTGTCCTAGGGCGTTTGAGGTGTGAATGGGTTAACCCACTGACCCCTGGGAGTGACACTTAATAGATTTTACTCTGTCTAACGCAAGACCAGTTTACTCGTCAATGGGGGTGTCCTAGGGCGCTTGAGGTGTGAATGGGTTAACCCACTGACCCCTGGAAGTGACACTTAATAGATTTTACTCTGTCTAACGCAAGACAAGTTTACTCGTCAATGGGGGTGTCCTAGGGCATTTGAGGTGTGAATGGGTTAACCCACTGACCCCTGGGAGTGACACTTGACAGATTTTACTCTGTCTAACGCAAGACCAGTTTACTCGTCAATGGGGGTGTCCTAGGGCGTTTGAGGTGTGAATGGGTTAACCAACTGACCCCTGGAAGTGACACTTAATAGATTTTACTCTGTCTAACGCAAGACCAGTTTACTCGTCAATGGGGGTGTCCTAGGGCGTTTGAGGTGTGGTGAATGGGTTAACCCACTGACCCCTGGGAGTGACACTTAATAGATTTTACTCTGTCTAACGCAAGACCAGTTTACTCGTCAATGGGGGTGTCCTAGGGCATTTGAGGTGTGAATGGGTTAACCCACTGACCCCTGGGAGTGACACTTAATAGATTTTACTCTGTCTAATGCAAGACCTGTTTACTCGTCAATGGGGGGTGTCCTAGGGCGTTTGAGGTGTGAATGGGTTAACCAACTGACCCCTGGGAGTGACACTTGACAGATTTTACTCTGTCTAACACCAGACGACTTTACTCGTCAATGGGGGTGTCCTAGGCCGTTTGAGGTGTGAATGGGTTAACCCACTGACCCCTGGAAGTGACACTTAATAGATTTTACTCTGTCTAACGCAAGACAAGTTTACTCGTCTATGGGGGTGTCCTAGGGGGTTTGAGGTGTGAATGGGTTAACCCACTGACCCCTGGGAGTGACACTTAATAGATTTTACTCTGTCTAACGCAAGACAAGTTTACTCGTCAATGGGGGTGTCCTAGGGCGTTTGAGGTGTGAATGGGTTAACCCACTGACCCCTGGGAGTGACACTTAATAGATTTTACTCTGTCTAACGCAAGACAAGTTTACCCGTCAATGGGGGTGTCCTAGTGCGTTTGAGGTGTGAATGGGTTAACCCACTGACCCCTGGGAGTGACACTTAATAGATTTTACTCTGTCTAACGCAAGACAAGTTTACTCATCAATGGGGGTGTCCTAGGGCGTTTGAGGTGTGAATGGGTTAACCCACTGACCCCTTGGAGTGACACTTAATAGATTTTACTCTGTCTAACGCAAGACAAGTTTACTCGTCAATGAGGGGTGTCCTAGGGCATTTTAGGTGTGAATGGGTTAACCCACTGACCCCTGGGAGTGACACTTGACAGATTTTACTCTGTCTAACGCAAGACCAGTTTACTCGTCAATGGGGGTGTCCTAGGGCGTTTGAGGCATGAATGGGTTAAGCAGTCTCCTCCATTAAGCACGTGATCTTCCGCACGAAAGTCCGCTGCTCAAGCAACTGGGCCACAATTCTATATGAAATCAGCGGCAACTGTCT
>NC_090882.1:23603400-23605900 GCF_036669935.1 Montipora foliosa | reverse complement strand
AGCAGGTCCACATCAGCTAAATAGTTGCCACAACTTCAACCTGCTCAAATAAATAAATAACATAACATAACATAACATAACATAACATAACAGTAAATTCATTTTTAGGAACAGGTTTTTCCCGCGAAAAGTATTATGTTTCCCTTTACGCTGAGATACCTCTGTTTTGATTGGCTTTTACAACAGTGTGCGTTCACAATCTCCCAAGGGAAGCGTTCTATAAATAAATCTACTCGGGAAAGGATAGACTCCCATGCCAAGTATAGGAGAGATAGAGACCCCTTTGATGAGCTCCTGACCAACACCATATTCTCAAATATCGATAGGATTTTAAGAGCTAAACTTGCGTCGTGGTGTCATCAGCGATTGAAAGTTTCTTGAAGTGACTTTGTTTTTCTTAGCTGGTAACAGTATCTGGACGAGCAGCGAAAAACATACTGAGAAATCCACAGACTTCAATTGTTCAGGTGAGAGACTCCCACGTTGGTTCACCTTGGGCTTATTTTTTTGGCTTGTCACGCTATCTTAAGGAACTATTGCGTGAAGTGCCAAAATAAATCACGCTGGCCTTGTGCTTTCTATTTATACTCCGTTAGTATCCTAAGTGGAGTGTTTTTGCTATCATCGTCTTGTCTGAATGAAAACGGTATTTACGCATTGTTTTTATTTGCCATTAAATATTTTGTTTTGTTTGTTTTTTAAAGCATAACGTTTGCGTTTATGTTGGATTTCAAAGAATAAATCTTTCAAAAATTCCGCTTTTGGGGAAACCTTGCATATAAAATTATTAATGAAGACATCGACTTCGTCCTCTTCGAGGAAATGGCTTCGTTAAGTTATCATTATGATAGCGTCAACCGCTCCGTTATTTATTAAATGTTTACGGGATTTTCTGCATTCAAGAAAGTCACAGAAAATAGAGGATTTCATCCCCGCAAAAAAACAAATATTCTGGAAAATGTGTTTATTTCTCACTGGAGGTGAGACTGCAACCAATTTTTTAAGGGCAGTTGTCACCTAACCCTAGTTCAGTTGCCTAGCAACCACAAGTCTACTGTAGCTTAGTGGTAGAGTATCCGTAGTAATCGGAAGGTCATATCTTCGACTCCTGTTTAAAGCCGTCGGGTTTTTCTTTCCCGAGTATTCCCGAGTGAGTCAGTGTTGATCAATGCATCTCTTTATACCTACTGATCTTTCCGATCAGTGATACACCGCTCAAAGTTGATGAAAAATTGTTAGGCGTTGCCCACGGTTTAGTTAAAGTTCTTATAAAGACTAACCATTTCAGGTGTAATAAGCAATTTACAGAAGTCTTTTAGCAAATTTCCTTCCTGTCCGTTCTTTCCTCTTCGTTTAATTTAACCCAGAAAATAGTCATGATTCTAATGCTACAAATCACACCGGGCATATTTGATTTCCAAGCTTCGTGACCTCAGTCATCAAAATAGTAGTCTCGGTAAAAAATGTGCACAGGAATCCCATCTACTATTTGCTTGAAAGCGCTCATATCGGATATGCGATAAAAATGTGCATCCGTCGAACTCGGTATCGCGACAAGCTCCTTAACACTGGGTATCCTGTCGCCTAGGGCCACAAGAAAGATTTCTGGTCCGAGTGCCTTGATCCGACTGGCTGCCCAAGTTAAGCTCTGTAGGTTTTCAGTAGCAGGCCCATTAGTTACCAGTACCACTCTCTTTTGGCTTCCTACGCGGACTCCAGAGTCGCGGTTCAGTAGCAGTCCGTTTTGTGTCGTTTCGAGAGCATTCAATAAGCTCTTGTTTCCTCCTTGATGGTGCATTTTACTGAGGAGTAGTTCAGTTGTGAGCTGGTGAATAACCAAAGAAAGTCTAGAATTGAACAGTGAAGAGACTTGAGAGGAACACTTTGCATTAACTTTGTTTAAGAAGGTCTTGTGTCATCAGGTTTAGGTGTGCAAATCAACGAAAGAGCTTGGGGAGAGTATGCGCCTTTTATTGCCAGTCCCCAGTTTTTATTGTTTTGGCCGCACTTCTGCTAATATATAGACTTAGCCAAGCCTGAATGCGGAGCTTCCGGGTTATTTATCTCATTTGCGTTCGGTTGAAAACATGGATCCTCAAAGACCTATGAAACTAATTAACTTTTCTGGACTTAATTATTTATAGCAATGTGGCTTAGAATACCTCATTTTATCAACGCCAAAAAGACGGCCACGAAGTAGTTCGTTGCATTTAAAAATCATGGCTCCAACGCAAATGTTTATCTTCATCACTAACCTCAATTCCTCGATGTTGTTTTCCAGCTGCCGTTCTAAAATTGCTTGAAAGCATTTCCCTGAGATTTTTTCCATCCTTTAGCAGAGGTTTTTCCGTGAAAAATCATTTCGAACAGTCCAGAAAAAGCAATTATGTTTGCACATGCAAACCACATAAACCCCTTCACTTAGTCTAACTGACGTCACATTGGCATACATGGAGGGGTGGACGTAGTACGGACGGTCGCGAATGACGTCATAGCTAAA
>NC_090882.1:23580900-23595900 GCF_036669935.1 Montipora foliosa | reverse complement strand
CATCTGTTTCTAAGTGTAACAGTATCAAATATAGTGATAAATATTCGCAAGGTTTGTTGGAGGAATGTATAACTGGCACAAAAAGTGTTAATGTTACTGAATGGATCTGCTCTACTTGCTAAACTTGATGACATTTACCCTTTCACTCCCAAGAGTGACACTTTTAGATTTTACTCTGTCTAACGCCAGACGATTTTACTTGTCAATGGGGTACCCCATAGGAGTGAAAGGGTTAACAACAGCTAGATTCACTCAAAAACTATGTCCCCATTAACCCTTTCACTCCCAAGAGTGACACTTTTAGATTTTACTTTGTCTAACGCCAGACGATTTTACTTGTCAATGGGGAACCCCACAGGAGTGAAAGGGTTAACAACAGCTAGATTCACTCAAAAACTATGTCCCCATTAACCCTTTCACTCCCAAGAGTGACACTTATGGATTTTACTCTGTCTAACGCCAGTGGATTTTACTCTGTCTAACGCCAGACGATTTTACTCGTCAATGGGGAACCCCACGGGAGAGAAAGGGTTAACAATAGCTAGATTCACTCAAAAACTATGTCCCCATTAATTAACCCTTTCACTCCCAAGAGTGACACTTATAGATTTTACTCTGTCTAACGCCAGACGATTTTACTCGTCAATGGGGAACCCCACAGGAGTGAAAGGGTTAACAATATGACCTGGCAACAAAAATCAGACCTTATTCAAAATTACCCTGTCATCTGTGCAACGAACTTTGAACACATGGTATAGCTCTTTATAGACGATGTGTTAAAGAGTAATCTTATGCCTATTGGAGAAATGGTATACTTATTTCACAGGGTTGAATTCCAGCAAAGGGGATTACCTCACATACATGCATTATCTAGTTGCATATGAGAGCCCACCATGCTGTTACACAAATCCAACTAGCAATGCTAATGCATAAAGAAAACTTCAGCCTGCCAATTTTAAACAATCGCGGTAAACTTTCATATCCACGAGTAACGACAGTGGCACTTTGATTAGAAATATGCATCCACTTGAAATAATTCATCCGTAGAAATAGCAAACGGTTTGGTGTCCAAGAAAAGAATTTGTGGAGTAACTTCTTCCACCAAGTTTGAGTTATTACTGGTGTACCGTTTTGTCGTTCTCTTTCTCTCTTCTTTCTTTTCTGTTCTTCGGTCACAGGCCGTCGAGGCATCTTGCAACCTTAGTAGATTCAAAATTAAAAATCTTAAGACTTATGCCAAAAATTGCAATTCAGAGCAAAAAGCAGCACTAAACAAATTAATAATAAACACTCAGCTTTAAGTTTATATTCCTCCAGTGCTTGACTTGAATAACTACGTAGCCACAAGTGTGTCCTGACCACAGCTATATTATGTCAAACTTTGGTTTGAAACCAGCGAAAAATGCAAGAAAAAATATTTTCCAAACCGTACCAGAACACGAAGAGCATCGACTGTCGAGAGCTTTTGGTGACGTAGCATACACGTGCAGCCGCGTCGAGCCACTGAAAGAGCGCGAAAAATGAAGCCTCGTTTATGCTCAGGTGTGAGTGTCTGACCTGGCTTGAGCCTGCGATCCAATCAATAACCAGTCCCTGGTCAGCGGTCAACTTCAAAAAAAACAGCTGACCTCGAGGCCGCGATATGGTCACGTGATACTGGTCAGCGGCTATCAGCAGCTACTTTTACAATGTTATGACGAAATTCATGATCAATAACAGGACAGACGCATGAAAAACTGACATCAATTTGTTAAATTGCCTCCTTGATGAGCTCTAAACTTGAGCCCGTATATGGGTACGTGATACTGGTCACATTGGCATACATGCAGGGGTGGACGGACGTACGATCGTACGGTGACCAAAACCAAATTTTCTCGCATCGATGGGTTACCATATTTTCTTAACTATGCTGCTCCGCGCGCGCGGAGCTCCGCTATTAACTCTGTTTAAACTAGAACCGTTTGTTTCGGCGCTTAACAACAGAACGGGAACATCAGTTGACAACGGCGCGCGCAGAAAAATGTCCATATTATGTCAGATTAAAGTAGAGTTCAGACTTTTCCGCGTTCTCTCGCGTCGTCAACTGAGGTTCCCGTTCTGTTGCTAAATCAACCTCAGTATTACGTGAATTTCAACCAACCTCTAGAAACTCGGATAACAATGGGGAAATCTCTTTAATTGTTTGGTGATGTTTCACCGCATCGTAAGTTCATACCCACGATACTGACGTCATCATTATGTATCTGCTTCATGGTGGTATAGCCGTTCTAAAACGCTGGAAAACTTGAGCGGGCAAGTGACAATTTGTTTCGCTCGTCGCTGTGATTTGCTGAGAATGTGGCGCGAAATGTTCAAAGGCTTTGAAAAAGAGGCTGAATTGATGTTCTTTTACTTTACTCTTTTGTTCTCTTCTTTTTTTACCTTCAGGGTGGGTGTGTTCTTCTTCTTGGTGATGAACACGGTTTTTGGAAATTTGTCTGCAGTTGAGTTATTCATCAAGGAAAGACCAACATTCATGTCAGTTGTTGAATATTCTTCTATTTTCTATTATATAATAAGCTCAATCATGCGCTCGTTTTGACTGGTCTCACCTATGATCTATTAGAGGACAGACTCATAGCCGACGTCATCATCAGAAATTTGTAGTTCTTTATTTTATAAAACAAATAGATTCCTTGTTGCCGTGCGTCTGTTAAGTAATGGATCACAGAAAACGTCAAAATGTGATTGAATCAATTTAAGTTGTATATATTGTAGCCGACAATTTTTTCACCTTTGCTTCCCCCTCAGCAGAACAGCAGGCCTCGGTTGTTCGAAACGTGGATAAGGCTATCCAGTGGATAAACACTAGCAAAGCCAATTATTACGTTATCCAGTGAATAGTGATTCATCCAGTAGATAGCGTTATCCACCCTTCTGGCAACTGGCGCCGGAAGTTCACCTTCTACGCTATTTCTTCATTCTTGGCGCAAGAAAGCTCTGTTACCATTTTTAACCTTGCCTTGTCTTTGCATTCAGACACGAATCAGCGAGTGGATATTACAGGATCTCGGTGTATTTTTTGGCCAAAGTCTTCTGTGACCTCATCCCCCTTCGTCTTGTACCTGCCTCTATATTTTCAGTCGTTGTTTACTTTATGACAGGTAATTGTTTTCGTTGTGCATGATGTGATTTCCTAAGTATTCGCTTACCCTCCCGGATCCCGTTTGTTCAATTATCCCAGATTGAAAATTAACCAAGGAGTTTATTTCTCTTCTCCTAAAGTTTGTTGAACATTGATATTCTTGAAAAACAAAAATAAGGAAATGAAACTTTCACCAAAAAAGTTTGAAAAATGAAACAAAATTTTGCGCTCATGCTGGATTAAGAGATAGCGACTTTCATATGACCTTGAAAAAAAAAATGGAAAAACAGAATGTAAACAAAAATGCAAAACATTTAATTGTCTTATCGAACAAAAACAAACGAGCGCAAATTTTCATTGGCTTAGCGAACACGGATGCAAATAACGTCATCTCTCCATGGAACTCTCTAGAAAGTTTCGCTTTGACGTCATTTGAAGTGCAGTAATGTGATTGGGCAATCGATCTGTTTACTGCCCATATTAGGAGTTTCCTTGGCGGGAATGAGGAGGTGGTTTTGTTTTAATCTTGCCAAACATTGGTCCTTGAAACAAATTGCGAACACTTTTTCAAGGTCACACGAAAATCGCTCTAAGTATTTTATTGGTGTTGCGCTCACTCGTGAAATATTTTTCAACACGAGAAGAGAAATTTCGTATCTCCAAGCGGCCATATAATATTCTATTTATTACATAAACACCAATGAAATACTAAATCATTTCACGAAAGGCATCGAAAGGCGCGTTTTTATATGTAACCATAGCAACAGTGATCTTTTCGCGTGTGAAGATATCCTGTTTTCGCGCGAAAGCTCACTTGGTATTTCATTGGTGTTTATATAATAAAATGCTTTATCAATTGAGCTGCGAAGCCACATCTGTTAGGATCAGGGAATTTTTTTGGAGTTCTGGAAGGGGTCATACGTTCGAATCCCAGTGAAGCTCTTTTTCAGTCCATTGCTCAAATTTTGATGTTAGTTTATTAGTATATTCTCAGCACCAAATACCCCAAATTTTCTCAATTTTCTTGCAGGCCTTGATCGTCAAGTTGCAAAGTTCTTTATTTTTACGTTCACCCTCATTTTGACGAATCTCTGTGCCTGCAGTGTGGGTTTCTTTGTCAGCGCATGCGTACGGACGTTCGCTATAGCAAACCTCCTAGTTGGTCTGCCTTATGTGTTCATGATGGTAAGTGATTTTTTTTCAATTTATTGATTGACTCCGTTTTTGCTTTTAATGTTAGGGAATTTCCTTTATTGTGTTTTAATTCGGCACCCTGTTAAATCAAGTTTACTTTCATCATGTCTAAAGTAAGTTTTTCCACAGTTAATACAGGGGAATAGTTATGAAACCGGCCAAATTTCTTTGTTGTAGGTTTTTGTTCTCTTTTTTGGCCTTGACCGTGCACAAAACACAACAGTTGTTTACTCCGTACTGAGGAACTAACCAATAGAAACGTGTTGGTTACGTAATTCATACATAGTGTATGAGCGCAAAACAAAAGATTGTACACGGTCGTGGACTCTAAATCTTGGCTTCTTTGTTTGCTCCTTTGATGTTTGCCGAGTTTCAAAACCAGCCCCTCTATTAACTATGGTTATTCACAACGAACTGTTTTCATTGGAAAGCCCCATCCACACTATTGCTTCTTTACGATTCTCGTTTTTTATATCAGCAATAAACGAAGCAATTTACTTTCATCCACACAAGTTCAGAAATATGTTTATTGTATAAAAAGGAATACTTTTTTGATATATACGCATTCAACAATCAGCCTCACTAAAACTAATAAATCGGAGACTTGTAATGAAAACACATTCTCTCCACTTCTTCTCTCGGCTTTGCCTTTCGTCGTTAGAATTTTGCCTGGCGCCCGGACAAACCCATCTATGCAGGCTGCCTTTTGCTATTCCTACTTTGTTTTTTCTCGCACTAAAATCAGTTTCGTAAAATAGCTCTTTTATTTTCTGTTCTCTAACAGGTATTTGGTGGTGTCTTAATAAATCTAAACTCTATTCTAAGTTGGCTGGCATGGATAAAATATATCAGCATATTCCGCTATGCAATGGAGGTAACTTTAGTATTCTCAACTAAATATCACGCTTCTGATTAGTCAATGACGAATGCATAAGTAGGTTATAGAGTGCAACACGGACGTTGCTATAGAAACACGATGATGGAGTAACTCCTGCTGTTTTGAAAGTTCTCAAATTGCAGCACTCACGTAATTTTGAGAACTTTCAAACATCACTCGTGCCCATAAATCACGAAATGCACTCGTGTTCATACAGTTTTCTATACTTGTACGCCCAGGCTCTTGCTGGAATAATCAGATTTTCAATGTTGTGTGTGAATGTCGCGATCTCTGAATCAGCTACAATGAGTGTTTAGTTATTATTAGTTGTTGTCTAGTTTTTGAAAAACGCTAAGAAGGGCAGTGGCGCTATAAAGTTTCAAACTATTAGTTTGAGCTATTGTAAGTGTTTCATGACGTTCCCATCTTTGTTTATGTTGTACAATATGGGCGAAGTAGGCTATAACCTTATTGCATGGTACGTACGGATTTGAAACAAACAGAGAGAAGGAAAGATTCATTGTTGTTTGTCCACGTTGTCGTCAAAACCTTAAAATTGGTAATTTGTCGTTGTTGTTTTGACGAGAACGGGAGAGAAAGGTACAAAATGCGTGCCGCCCGTGCAGCACGATTTTTTTCCTGTTTTAACCAATAATATTACTGCTTTTTGGCGTTGTCGTTTCCGTTGTCATCGTCCTTTGTTAAACTCCCTATTCTCATATTTGGGTACGTAATTATTTCATCCATTGTCTTTTAGATATTAGAGATCAATGAGCTTCACAACATGCACTTCCATTGTCCAGCGAACTCTACCCTTTGGTATGTCTTCTTTATTCGCAATTTGGTGTCGATATTGTTAACGAAGTTGAGTGGTTAAGGCACCGGCCGTGAAATGTGAAGGTCTAGGATTGCACCAGCTCCACATACATCATGGCGCACAGCTTTCCCTTTTCCAGGAGTCCATAGCCTCTGTAGCAAGCAGCAATGTCTTTCTCGGAGAAGAAGCGCTTCGAAGCCGCGAGGGGAATTTTCTCCCCCCCTGCCCCATTCCCCTCGCGGCTTTGTCACTCACATTCGCCCCCCAAAAGACAAAACCGCCAACTGGAGGCTACAAATACCATTTAGCTCTTTTCAATCCGTTATCTCATCGAATCGATATACGACACAGCTCAATTTTGTTTTGGGTTGAGGGTCCGTTGTTCCCTTTGTAAGTTCATTTGTGCTCATAGTTTTCTAAACCACTCCATCAGAGAGCAGTGAGTATAACAGCGTTCTACTACCCCCTCCTGCGAATTATGATAGATAATTTTTTTTCTGTTGATCTGCACAATTTGACAGTTTCTCTTTTTGGACCTGAAAAATCCCGCAAGGAAAATGGTCTAATAAATATTCGTCATGAAATTGATGTTTTTATGTGTTCATATGTTTATTTATAAATCGGAGTGATATAGTGTTGGCGCTAAGCGATAACCTGTCGTTTCCCACTAATATGGCCTTAGGTCGAGGCTATGTTTTGGTTTTGTTGGGTTGTCTGTGTTTTGGGCAGGGAACCCATGTTTTGCCTTCTTATTATAACATTAAGAATATATATTATTAATATAATTTAATATAATATTTTAATTTTTATTGTTAGTAATAGTAGTAGCAGTAGCAGTAGCAGTAGCAGTAGTAGTAGTAGCAGTATATTTATCATTATAATTTTACTTCAGGATTGATTTGTTTCATTGTTTTGCTGTCTTGCAGCGTGAGTGATGGCAATCAATACTTGTCCTCACAAGGAATTATTGTCGATCACTTGTGGTACAATGAACTGGCACTGGCCGCCATGACTGTTGTCCTGATGACATTTGCTTATATAGCTCTAAGATTAATCAAAAAGGAAAAATGAAGAAGCTTTTGTCAATCGTAGTCCGCCACAAACGGATTCTTTTGGAATTTCTTTAAAAACAAACAAACAAAATGACACAAAAGTTTTAACCTTTTGACTACCAGGAATGATCAGCATGTAAATTCTCCTTACAATTTCAGTCAGACAGGTATTGAGAATGAAGTTAATTATCAGCTTAAGAGGTGTGATTCTGATGTAACACCAAATTCTCATGACTACTCAACGAAGAAATTTATTGTACTAGTTAGGAGAATGAACGTTTTGATCTTGGGAATGAAAGGGTTAAGGTGTTATGCGTCTGTGGGAAGGTTGGAAAACTAGTTGCTTGGCGACGTGCGAAAGAACAACTAAAAAACCAGACTGTCCTTTCAGGACCCTGATAAACCACCTTATAACCCTGCATTAATTCTCCTCAAAATTTCAATGAAATGTTAGTAGTCAGACAGGTATTGAGAATGAAGATAATTATTAGCTTAAAGGGTGTGATGTTGATATAACACCAAATTCTCATGACTGCTCAACAAAGAAATCTATTGTACTAGTTAGGAGAATGAACGTTTTGATCTTGGGAATGAAAGGGTTAAGGTGTTATGCGTCTGTGGGAAGGTCGGAAAACTAGTTGCTTGGCGACGTGCGAAAGAACAACTAAAAAATCAGATTGTCCATTCAGGACCCAGATAAACCACCTTTGCTCTACATGAATTCTGGTAGTTCAATGGGTAGAGCATCCGACCGGAGGTCGGTTTTGGTACATTTCTTTGCCGTCATCTCCTAAATGCGACCTGAAATGACCAAATTCAAGGTTCTGTGGAGGACGTTAGCACATGACGATGAATTTTCAGTTCTCTCTCTACGCTTCCAACCCACTCACACCAGTTTAATTCCGCGACAGTTCATACACATTTTTAACGCGAAACGACATCAAAAAGCTTCGTAGTGATATGAATAACGCGAACTTGTATTTTTAAATGAAGTCCTCGTAGCCGCCGTCGTCCTCGTTTTGTAAGCTCCCTATTGGCTATCACACCCGACTAGTAGCGGGGGAACGTGGTTTCAAATCCCGCTCACGGCAAATTTTCTTTCAAACATTTATTCAGTTGAAAATATGACTATTTGAGGTGTACGGGGTCAGTGTTTCTTTCATATACTCTTCATACACAAATAAAATCAGCGTGTATCCCTTTTGGATCCTTCCCTGTCATCCGCTAAGTTGACTACGGTCGTGTATCGTTAACTTGATCCTTAGTTGGGGAGATATTGACTCCCCTACCTTGTCACCTTGAAAGAAAATTTCCTGGGAGGTCCACGCCCTAACCACGTAAATCACCTCTTTGATGGCTGTATTGCCAGCATGGTTGTCCTGGTGGTGAAGTGGTTATCACACCCAACTAGTAACAGGGGGACGTGGGTGGGCGAATTTTCTTTCAAGTATTTATTCCGTTAATTTATCCGTAGGAAGGAATCTTTCCGAGGACTTTTTCTTTTCGTTCGTCACCAAGCAGCTAGTTTCCCAAAGAC
Organism: Montipora foliosa; assembly: GCF_036669935.1. NCBI lineage: Eukaryota > Metazoa > Cnidaria > Anthozoa > Scleractinia > Acroporidae > Montipora > Montipora foliosa. The sequence goes on along the minus strand of NC_090882.1, from coordinate 23,587,299 downwards.
TGAAATCAATTACACTTATTTTAAAAAATTATTGACTTGGCAAACGTAAAGCAATTACTAGCAGTTAGTATTCACTAATACCACAATAGTAGAAGTTATACACTTGCTGTATACTAACGACTTTGTTTTAACATTCGCGAAACTCAATTTTCCCAAAATGTTTTACGAAACGGATTCCTTGAACCTACGAGGGTTTTAAAAACACGCACATTGAATTAGTTAGAAACTTAAATAAATAAAATGAAACGTAGAAAACTCACCAAAGGTAAGCTGTTGATTTTACGTTTTAAATAAACTTGTCCAACGGTATGCTCATTGTGGAGTTTTGTTTCACTTCTTTGAAGGGTGGTCTGCCGCGCTAGTTAATTTCCCGGCCCGTTTAGAGCAAATAGCTTTATTTTTGTCAACCTGCAAGCAAGCTCTTGATTTTACGCCTTGGTTTTTCTTAAGGTGGATTTCGCTATTAGCCGTCAGCAAAACCACATAGTTTTTGTCAACTGGATAGTGATCATTCATCCAGTGGGTAGCGCACTCCTCTCTTTGATCGACTGAAGCGAAGTGAAGACATTGATGGCGCGGACGACGCGAGGGCGCGTGGCTGCGTGCAAATTTCACTAGTCCTCTGCGTATGCTTATCTCACTTTGACAACCAGGAAGAAGCCTCTAGTAACTCTTTAAGCTATTCCTCGTGTCTTCAAAGTTTCTCCCGTAGATTACAAGTTAAACCATAACCAAGTGGTCAAACTCTTTTCGGTCGCTCCTCCTCTGTTCGAGATTTCGTGCGCCCATTTTTTCTCATGCCTGCGCCGTTCTCGTCGCTCTAGACTAACCAAGTGCCGAAATAAATAATAAAAATAGATAGACAAAAATAGACAGATGCCTCACACCAATTCGGTGACCTAGGTGTTTCAAATATCTTTAAGTCTCTGTTACGAACCTAGAAAGGCCCATCAGGCCGGCGGTTTCCGTAGCAGGAAGCAGGACTGGAAGTATTTCTACCGCCCCTCCCCCCCTCCCCCTTCCCCCTGGATGGGATGCTAGTCCATCGCCGGTACCCATTTACACACCTGGGTGGAGAAAGGCACCGTGAGAGCAAAGTGTCTTGCTCAAGAACACAACACAGTGTCCCCAGCCAGGACTCGAACCCAGACCGCTCGCGCCTCCTACAATTTCTCTAGCTTTATGAATGCGTGGTATATAGGAAAAAGATTATCAAGCAGTACTGATTTATTTATGAAAAAGCCATAGAAGGATGGAAAACATTCCCTTTGATTGTATTTTAGTATGTTCTGGGAGCAATGGCCTTGCACCGCATATTATTAATTTAGGCAGAAAAACTCTAGATATTCACTAAGAAACAGCGGCTTCGATATCCTTACTTTTAAGGACGGTGCCTACTATTATTACTGCGCATACGTTCTTCGCATCTCAAGATACTCTGGTTTCCTATTGGTGGTGCTTACCAATACAGGGATGTTTTTGCGCAGTTTCGAGCTATGCGGAGAAAGCGGAACTCGGCAAGTACTCTTGGTATCCAAAAAGAAAATTGGGGGTAGCCACGCATTTTTCAGAGATAATTAAGCTTCACTTTGGAAAAGAACGCCATACATTTCTTTGTATTTAAAAGCTTTTTGCGAATATTGTTGATTAATAATCTTTGAAAAATGCGTGGTTACCCCCAATTTTCTTTTTGGATTTTAATAACACTTGTTAAGATCTGCTTTTCCCGCATATTCATCATAAACCGGGAAAAAATACCTTTGAATTAGTAGGCACCGTACTTAACACTATTACCTATGGAAAGCATTCTTTAAGAAACCAAGGACCTTACATATGGTCCAAACTAAGAAATAAATTAAAGGACTCCTTGAACATTGAATCTTTTAAAAGAACAGGAAAATAGACCTAACGTCATTTTTAAACAAGAACGATAATAGCTGTAACCTCTGCAAATCCTTAGACTACTGATTTTTATGTCTATTGTCTTATTTTGCACATTTTCGTTTGATATATATATTTAGTATATACTAAAACAGTGGATAGCGTTGAACTCGCGTGCTGATTGGCTCGTCAAACCACAGGTAACCCAGGCTCACTGTGTGTGCCACATAGGTAAATATAGAGAACATATGAGGCGAAGTGAAGAAAACACCCAGATTAATTTTTTGTGCTGTATATTATCTCACTGTTTTAGTATATACTAAAACAACTATTCACCTCAGTGTCGGTGGCTAGCGGTGGATATTTACCTCGCCGCTTCGCGGCTCGGTAAATATCCACCGCTAGCCACCTCCACTTCGGGGAATGGTTGTTAAATATTTCACAACTGCATATATTACTTTAATATGTTATTTATATATTTTTCTTATTCTGTTGAGTCCCCAATTAGTTGAAAAAACTAAATACATTGACACATTAATAAACCATTTCTTTTCTATCATGGTTCTTCATCGAGTTAGAATAAGTTATGCCGCTTAGATCAAGACCCGCGTGTTATTTGTCTCGCGGCTCAAGTTCTTTTAGAGTTCGAAGAAAAAAAAGTCAGTTCCGGAAGCCAGGGTAAAGTTGAAAAGATAAATTACTTTTACTGATTACTCGTTAAAGGCTTATATAATCACCTAAATGCCTTCAAGTGTCGCTTGTGGCTATCAATTTCAATGGATTTCTCTTCACCGAGCAAAGCAATCGATTGCGAAATGATCGGCATTTAAAAGCATTACATTGTAAGAACATACCGCAACATTAAAAGAATATCAAAATCGAATGTTTCTTTGGACTCACCGATTTTTGACAATAGTCGCGCGATGGCCAATGATTATGCGCGCGGCGTCGCGTGCCGCGCTTTTTGTCACGCGTGCCTCGCTTTTTGCCACGCGTGCCGCGCTTTTTTAAACGCCGTTAAAAAAACCGCCAGCGTGGTGGATTTAAAAGCGCCAACAAGCTTCAGAAGCTTCACTCTACTCACTTTCACTTGCCAAGTCAAGAACTATAATATTATGGAAGGACCAGATTCGTCTAAACATAGTTTTCAAGACGTTATTGGTACCTTAGCTGACATGAACGGCCGGGATTCTAGTGATCTAAAGAAAAAGACCCTTTTACCATCTCCTGATTCAAACCAGTTTCCACAATATGCTGAACGGATAGACCAGATGAATGGTGAGTAAGATATGTTCAATCGCTTTATCATTGTATTTCCAAATCGGAACACTTAAAAATCGCAATAACCCAAAGTCGCAATGAATCCGAAACTGATGATACTTTTAATATTATTTATGTTATGAACTCTGTCTATGACGGTTGATCATGATGGGTAAAATTCGATTCGATTTTAAAGCACATCTTTGCTGCTTCTGTGTTTCGTACAGTTTGAGAAGTAAATTGAGTGAAAATGTTGTAGCACAGTATTACAAAACGACAAACACACGATTAAACGCCTTTTTGTAAGGCACAGACATTTGAGTTGGTATCCGGTAGTTTCTGTATGGCTCGTCACGTTTAATACGCTGCTCTCACCATCGATCAATTAGATGATGTTGTACTGTTTACCCAATAGATCAAGTCAGTCTGGGTAGTCGCTTCGCGAGTCGAATCTCGAGTGGAAGTTCTGACCCACTCTGTTTAAGAGGGCCTGTTTTCGACCAGGGTAATTTTGTCTAACAACACAAGAGTTAAAATTAATTTAACAGGTGTGGATATTGCACAACAATTGTTTCAGCCCTAAACAATGAGTACTTTTGCCTTCATTTTGATGTTTAGATTTTGATAAGCAACCAATGCACAAACAGAAGTCCACGAAATCTCGTTCATCCTTCGCGCTCGAACAAGTACTGCACTTAGAGCGAGTTTTTGAACACCAAAAATACCTGGGCAGCAGGGACAGAAAAAGAATTGCAGAAAAGCTACGGCTGACCGAAACACAGGTAAGCTTCTTTGCTTGAATCCGTTCAGTTTTTGTCTCGTCGTGACTCGGGTTTGCTCGCTGTCCTGGTCACATGGTTCGGTATAGCTGAAAACTTAATTGGCAATTTTTACCGAAAAAGTATCGATTTGTTCCTACCATCACAGTTGTGCTTAATCAAGTTAAACGCGCTCGTTGCAATTTTTGGTTTCATTCTACTATTTTTGTTGATATTTCTATTTTTTTTCTCGTTTTTCCACGTTCGTTTCTTGTGCTTGAAGTACACAAGCGAATCAAATTGCACATTCGTCGTATGATGTTGTTGGGTTTAGTCCTGATTGTATTAGGATGTGTTTTTGTAACAATCTGATGAAACTGATCGATAAAATGCCTTTATGTCCTGGTATTCAAATTTCACTCATCGGAAGGAAATTTTATCTAAATTGAAGTCAGCTTAGCGGAAATCCTTTTGCGTTTTATGTTAAATAAACTTCCATTTGTGATCTCTCTAATGTTGCAGGTAAAGACTTGGTTCCAAAACAGACGTATGAAGGAGAAAAGAAAACAGGCTGAAGACGTCGAACGAAGATCCAAACTGGCATCGATTAATAACCTTGCCCACAACATGAACAACAGTTTCCAAGGTCGCCCGTACCAGCCTCCGCCCTACCAACCTTCACCGTATCCCGAAAGACCTTTTGTGCTGAGACATGATCTAAAGCCAGAGTACGCGTACCCCTCATCCTTTCCTTGGAACAGTCAGGTGCCTCCTTATTCGCCGCCACCTCCATATTGGGCAAGTTACCCAGGGCCATACCCAGGATACTTATAAAATACGTATCGTATACTTCTTAATCGACAAGAGAAAAATTGAATGGGTAATTTTCGGTACTGACGGTATTATTTAGTAATTTATAGATTCTTTACAGGTTGTTTTTAGTGGTGACCCGCGATTTGTACTAAAAAATTATACCAAATGTACAGCTTTAGTTCCTAGATTTTGAAATGATATTCATAGGTTGTTATCATTGCAAATAATTATTTCTTTTGGACTTCATTCTTACTAGCATTTTTCCCACATTTGAGGCTAGTTTAGTAAGCATAAATATTGTTACAAAGAAAACCTATTCCAGCTTCCTGGAATTTGTATGATTGTGAATAAAATAGAGATTATTAGACCCTCGCGTGTGAAGCGCGCGAGCCTCACACTCGCTCCAGACCTTTCGTTTGAATATTATTTTACCGTGTCGCTTGCGTTCGCAAAAAATACGAGTGTTTTGCAGTCTATCTCAGAAGTCTCGTGCAGTGGTTTCAGTAGACTAAATCAGCTAACTAAATTTTGTACCCAATTCAAATCCTTTGAGAACAAGTCTTTTTGTTCCAGGTAACGTCGTTCTCATCTAAGTGTGGACACATGGCAGGAAAACATGTTCTTTGAAGTTTGAGTTTGGCAGCCGTTAAGCAAACAGTTGAAACTCTTGTGCGCGATAGTTCGGAAGTATTTGAACCATACTTTATCAGAATTAGGGTCAATTTCTTAGAAAAGTCTTCGATGTCCAGTCTTGCCGCCATTCTGGGAAAACTTGCATAAACATCTCTCAAACTTCAATTGATTGAAGACAAAACTTGTCACGTTTGCAGCCCATTAGGGCATGTTTTCCCGTCATATGTTCCCGCTGAGATGAAAACGACGGTATTACCATATCATTTAAATGTCAATGATACATTATCATGCAAATACTTAAATTATGAAGCATACGAAACAGCTTAGAAAAACGCCATCATGATATTAAAAGAGCCTCAAAACTCAAAGTTGGGGAAAAATGTTACATAGAAGATCAATTCGAAATCTTAGAGGTCCTTAGAAGAAGAAAAAAATTTTATGAGTCGTTATACCGCTCCACCAATATCAATCCCGAAATTTTCAAGAACTCCCATTTTTAAATTCAGAAAACGTAACCGCACTAAGCGTAGAAGAGAAAAAATCTTGTGAAGGATTTATAGTAAACGAAGAAGAATGCACAAATGCGCTCAAGGACTTCGACAATAACAAAACCCCGGGCACTGATGGTCTGCCAGCTGAATTCTACCGATTCTTTTGGCCTGACATCTGTCATGATCTGCTAGCCAGCTACAACTTTGCATCTCAGCATGGTATGCTTTCTATAAGCCAAAGACGAGGAATAATCTCGCTTATCCCAAAAAAATCCAAGGATAAAACTCTTCTAGAAAATCCAAGGCCCATCTCTCTTCTGAACGTCGACTAAAGATTCTCACTTAAGTTTATAGCCAAGAGAATTGAAAAAGTCTGGCCAACGTTAATAAACCCCGATCAAACTGGTTATGTTAAAGGCCGCTACATTGGTGAAATTGTAAGGATAATCTTCGTCTTAATACAATTTCACAGATAAGCTAAATCAAAAAGGTATTGCCATTTTCTTGGACTTCAAAAAAGCGTTCGATTCCATTGAATGGAACTATCTCTTAGAACACTTCAG
>NC_090882.1:23573400-23578400 GCF_036669935.1 Montipora foliosa | reverse complement strand
TAATTAATATTTAACTGCAAGCGTGTACATATAGGGGAAAAAAAATACATGAATATGTTAGGTGTCACTGTAATATGATAACAATTAAGAAAAAAGAAAAAGGACGCGAATAGTGTAAGAATAGTATTGTAATTGACAGTGGTGTAAGTAACCAGTATTGTAAGTACCGTATGTAAGTTATGTAATTAGCCGTATGTGATAGAGCGGTTTTCAATTGAGTGTCGAAAATAATTAGATAATTACTTTGAGCACACCGGTGGCTCAGTTGGTTGAGCACCGGGCTGTCACGCGGAAGGTCGTGAGTTCACCTCCGGCCGGACCAACACTCGGGGTCTTTAAATAACTGAGGAGAAAGTGCTGCCTTTGTAATTACATCTGCAAATGGTTAGACTCTCTAGTCTTCTCGGATAAGGACGATAAGCCGGAGGTCCCGTCTCACAACCCTTCAATGTTCATAATCCTGTGGGACGTAAAAGAACCCGCACACTTGTCGTAAAGAGTAGGGCATGTAGTTCCCGGTGTTGTGGTCTGTCTTCTGTGGTGTATCATGGTTGGGAGGCTAAATGCTCGGAGATATTAGCTACACCAAGCTACTCTAAAAATCCGAGGGTAAATAAAGATATATGATATGATATGATATGATATGATGATGACGATGATGATTACTTCACTCAGTGATTGGTTCAAAGTTCTCGCGCCATTTTTTTCAACCAATCAGAAGTGAAACCGAAACCAATCGTGGCTCACGCGTACACATTTTCCCGCGCTTTGTGTCGGCTACGTGTAATTACTTCGAGTTTTGATTGGTTTACTGGATTGTCTCCGTCCTTTTTGATTGGACAAAGTAATTACTTTGTTTTGGTTTTGCGACACTCAATTGAAACTCGCTCTATAGTGTATTGTTATTAGTGTAAGTATGTAGTATTGTAGGTAGTGTATTTTATTGTACTATTAAAAAATAATGAAAAAGCCGTATGTGATATAGTGTATTGTTATTAGTGTAAGTATGTAGTATTGTAGGTAGTGTATTTTATTGTACTATTAAAAAATAAAAATAAAAAAGCCGTATGTGATATAGTGTATTGTTATTAGTGTAAGTATGTAGTATTGTAAGTAATGTATTTTATTGTACTATTAAAAATACACAAAAATAAATAAAAAAGAGATTTAAATTGGGTACAACATGGAGTTAGCCGAATTGGTCTATAAGCACCAACCGCCAGCGAAAAGCTTCAACTACTTAACTTTTTTTTTCTCCCCTTAAGGGCCTACTGACGTGTTTTTTGGGGTGAGTTGCTAAGGATGTAATGGTTAAGTAATTTGCAAGAATTTGGCATTATTTTGGTCACAAAAATTTGGTTTTATCAACGGAGTTGATAATGTAAATTGGCCACCGTACAGAGATTCTAAAAGCTGACGTTTCGAGCGTTAGCCCTTCGCTCTGACGAAGGGCTAACGCTCGAAACGTCAGCTTTTAGAATCTCTGTACGGTGGCCAATTTACATTATCAACTCCGTTGATAAAACCAAATTTTTGTATACTACTTCCCCACCGACGCAGCACCACAGTTTCTTTAGAAACTACCCCTTCATTATTTTGGTCAGTTTCCAACTTTTGTAAACCACTGACCCTAAATATGACGTCACCATGCCACGCCCATGGTCACGTGACTAACAAAAGAAAACTTTAAATTTGTGTACGTGCTACATAATTTGGGTATTTAATCAGCGGTTTGATCATTTGTATTCGTTTTTGCATCCAGCCAAGCATTGTTTTCTTTTTATTTTGAAAATTGTTCTTTTTAAAGAGATAAACGATACTGAAATACCCATAACATTTTCAAAAACGATGATTTCAAAAACTCAATGCTTAGCTATATTCTGTACTTGGGGGTGAAACGTGCCATTTCAAAAAAAATTAATTCAATTTAATTAAAGACCCCCGGAAATTTAGCTTTTTCTTAAACCGGAAGTCAGTTCGTTAACACATGCACAGTTGATCTGAGTAGAGAACGAGAGCAAGGAAGGGCGACGAAAAACCTTTGATGCAAACAACAATAATATTACGAGATTTTCATCAAATTTCCCAGGTCAGTGAGTGGGTTTTCTGGTCAGCTCACGATATGATGACGTCAGTCACCGGAAGTAACATTTCACTTCCTTAGCTACGCGCAAAAAAATCAGTCTGTGGGCCGTTAACTGAAGCAATTAAAGACCACTTCTTACAAACCCAAGATTAAACTCTACTCAAACCAGTCGAAAACTTCAAATTGTGTTGAAAACCCTAAATGCGGCAACGGTGTCTTCTGGTGTTTTAGAGCAACTTACTCAATAGTGTTTGGATAATGTTATTAGCAGATTGTTAAGGCAAAGGACACATGAAAAGTTAGTGTCTCATCGGCATGGGTGGGTGAGTTGTGGGTCCGAGATCCTCCATGTATACACCTCACCTCACCACAGCAGTTTTCTCCGCAATCTCTTTCTAGCGTGTACACCGAGTGACTCTAAAGGGATTGTGCCAAAGATGTTTCGTTAACATTCAGTCAGTGGTTCACATTTAACCCTAACCCTAACCCTAACCCAAGACCCACCCACCCACGCGATTTAGCCTCACCCAAAAAGTTTACACGTGTGCATACAGTAATAATATTGCACTTATATGCTTGCCCGATCTGTTAACCTACTGATCCCTGGGAGTGAAACTTGATTGCTCAGTTGACAACTGGTTTGAGTAGCAAGGGTTACTAGCTGCCGCCATTGTCAAATTGAAAGGTAGCCGAGTTCTCTAGGTGAAGTACCCAACACTTTTCTTCAATTGTCTGTAATTACTGAAACCACTGAAAATTCATCTGGTACGTTGAAATCAAAATGCATAGCCAAAATGAAACTGATAGGTTTCTCCTTCATGTTACTTTTATTCTGATAAGTTGACGTAAAATTCAGTCCTACGAACACACTTTGTTACTAAGAAGCTGCTAAGATGACATAACAATCATCTTACATTAATTTTACCACAGAAATGTTTACCTTTTCCTGTACTTCATATAATATTATAAAACAAAACTGAGTAACTTACTAGCCTAATGCAAAAATAAACCTGTAGCTATTCACTGTTGTGATTGTGCAAAGTTGGATTTGGCAGTTTCCATCTATGAAAAAGGAAGAGGACATTGCTGACAGAGTCTTGGTAAGAACCAGAAAAGGATGTTATCATCAATCAGTCTTCTTCAGTCGAACGTTGAATCAAACACAGCCCTAAGGAAAACCCGAAAGGTAAATAGTACTTATATACAAGAGTGATCCGCTGCTATAACCAATGGTGGGTCAAAAGCGTACTAAAAGCCATGAACATGCAGTTGATCTTTCTTGGCCAGTCCAATACTCAAAAGGAATTCGCTGATATTTGTGCGCTGATCTCCCTGTAGCTGTATCACCTCACCATACTCTTCATTTTCAATGACAGTTCCATTGCAAGAAAATTTCTGAGGAAAAAGAAGAACACCACATTACAAGGCAAAGTTCCTGAGTGGTAAATGTGGCCCCACCACTAATATCAACAAGTGCAGCTTGTTTGTGCAATTTAATACTAAAAACTCCGACTCTGTCAACAGGATTTCAAGGACTACATTAAGAAGACACAAGGGATGATCAACATCGTGAATTTAAGCAGAACTGTACTTTATAACTTCTCCTTTGAACTAAAAGAATAGTCTGTCTAGGCAACAAGGCCCACTGAGCCAAAGTTTACTATGGATTCCATGGTGTAAAATGACTAGAAGCATTTCTACCCCCATCTCCGATCGGAGGATGCAAGTCCATTGCACAGTTACCTCTGAGCAACAAATTACAAGCACTCCTTTAGACAGGGTTGCTTGAAGCATGGTTAGCGCTAACCAGCGCCAAATACCAAGGAAACTTGTAGGTTTTGCTACCTCTTAACCAAGGGTTAACGCCAAACAACTGGCCCCTGTATGATGAGATATCAGGCCCCAGTTGTTTGGAGACTGGATAGCGCTACAATGTATCCACTGGATAATTAAATTAGTTTTCCTACTGTTTATCCACTGGAAAGTGATTTATCCGGTGGATAGCGTTATCCACCTTTTGAACAACCGAGGCAAGGTGCCTTGCCAATTTGGTGTGCTGATAATTGATTCAATCACCACACTTTCCACTGTTTTAAGATAAAATATATTTCCAAAGACCTCTGCTGTCTTTTAAGTACAGAAGTCATTCTCTTCTAAACAGCCCTCTTTATAAAGCCGCAGGGTAACTGCAGAATACCCTGCCAATCGAACAAAGCTCTGGGTAGCTGGCTCCGCAGTTCACAGAAACTAATAAATTCAAGTTGAAGTATGTAATGACATTGTATTCAAGTAACAATAAATTGAGAATTGAAAATGGCTATCTTAGAAGCTGGCTACGCGGTATGCAGAAGATACTCAATTCAAGATGGAAGGCTATCTTAGAAGCTGGCTACGCGGTATGCGGTACGCAGTGAGATAATCAATTCAAGATGGAAGTCTGTCTTAGAAACTGGCTACGCGGTATGTGGAAGACTATCAATGCAAGATAGAAGGCTATCTTAGAAGCTGGCTACGCAGTACGCAGTGAGATAATCTTGTGAAAAGTGCAGTCAACCGAACAGTAAATTGAAAGCTAAAATGTTAAAAGAGTGCTCAGGCCTAATCACTGAAAGGAGCGCTTAGGCTTAATCAGTAAACAAGTGCTATTTTCTTCACCCAATCTCATGAAAAGTGTAGTTAACCAAACCGTAAAATTCACAATCGATCACTGCTTAATTCGCGAATCACGCTTTCAGAACGTGAAATATTCTTTTGAATAAATTACATACTTCAACTTGAATTTATTAGTTTCTGCATACCGGGTAGCCAGGGCTACGGACAACATAAATCGAGTAACAGGGTAAGATTTAAATAATTCATGAATTATTTACTGTTGATAATGCTGCATCAGCAATTACTTTCTCACGAGCAGCTG
>NC_090882.1:23553400-23568400 GCF_036669935.1 Montipora foliosa | reverse complement strand
GTATCTCTGATCTTATTATGCCTTGCAATTGGTAGTCCACCATAGAGGCATGTTGTGGCATGGTCTGTTGAAAAAGCTTTTCGACACTTACAGTGATGGGGTACGTTTTTCATCTGCCATCCATATCGTAAATTGAGTGCATCGTGAAATTCTCCTGCCTTGATCTTTTAATGGCAATACCGATAACCACAACGATGATCCTTTCTCGCCAAGTAGATCCATCATTCTTTGCTTTGGTGGATGTAGACTTTCTCTAATTTCATGAACCGCACTTTCCATTTCCTGTTTCTTTTGCTGACGCAAGTCTGTTTTGATTGATTGTAGTTGTGGTTTACTAAATGATTCCCTCTGCTGAACAATCATATCTCTGAGTGGTTCACTGATCTTTTGTGAGGCATGATGTTCTCCACTTGCACTGATTACTGGGTTAATGATAATTAGACCACCATGACGAATAGGCAAAGAGAGAAGTCTCCTTTCATCAGGATTGCATTGACATCTGCCGGTTAATGCTGGGATAAATGTTTAGGTGATCACATCTTCTAATGGCTGGAATAGAGTATCAATATCCTCTATTGTTCGCATTATGTAAAGCCATTTTCCCATAATACAATGGGTAAAGGCAGCATACACAGATTGGGGATGACGTTCTGCTATCTGGGAGAGATTCTCAATTTCCTCAACGAAGTCTTTGACTTTGTGTGATGTATATTCTTCAGCAAACGGTGTTGCACCAATCGTGGAGCCAAGCATCTCATGTCCTTTGGTTGTTACTTTAATTCCTGTTCCTTTAAAGACTTTAATTGCCTCTTCCTGGAACTGTGGTTTAACAATGAGATGCGTTTCACTTGCATTTGGATAGTATCCCTGGGCCATCTGTGGGCCTGTGGTTGATTAGACACTGCCACCATCTTCTTAGTGGATTAATCTTTCAACCACCTGTAGAATCATCGGCAAACCAGACTTGTTTTACACTCGGCTCATTTTACCTTAGTCTTTGAGTTAAAGGTGTTACTGCCTGAGCATACATTGCCATTGCAAGGGGATCTCCTTGAGTGATTCCTTCCAATGATTCAATTTCTTCTTCTCCAGTTACAAGTAACCTTACTGGGATTTGATAGGTATTGTTCAGCACTATTGATATTGCAGGACAAATCACGCTGATGTTGTGCAGCGAAGCTTTTTGATTTAATTGTGTTAAACACATCATTGGCATCTACTAGTAATAGTGCTTCTGTTTCCTCTGATCACATAATCTCTTTCATGGCATGAACGGCGGCTTCACAACTGGCCTCATATCCTGCACGTGCTTGTAGTGGTCCCATGGCCTTCTGGATATGATCTCCAACAGCTTTGAGAATTGACTTCCCTATTATACACCATGGCATCTCACCAATGCCAATTGTACGTACTCCCGCAATTATGTTGAATGGTATTAACCTGCATGCCACAAATGCTGATAAACTTTCCAGATGAACAGTTGAGGTACATAGGTGTCTTGCTATACCAGCTAGTGCGTTACATGGATCCACCAAAGCACTCTTATAAGAAGAGCAGAAGCGGCGCCATGCATACGCATCAACTCCCGAGGGGCTGGTTGTTCTTATTATCATCGTCATCATCATCATAAGTTTGTTGTTATAAGCACTGGCAGGTCTTGATGCCGATTCTCTTCTTCAGAGTGGGTTAAATCCATCAGCCAAGGGTCTCTTGATATCTTTTTTCTTTTACTTTTCTATTATTATTATTATTATTATTATTATTAGTATTATTAGTATTATTATTATTATTATTTATTATTATAATTATTATTATTAACAACAACAACGATATTATTATTGTTGGGTATACTGGGTTATATGAGGCTCTATTGGGAAACTACAGAAAGGTCATCATTTTGAGCATTAATTTGAGGAATAAATAATAATGGAATATCCCCTATTTTAGTTTTAAAATTTCCTGGGTCCCAGTGTTTTCATAAACTAATTTCCTAACACTGGTGAGCTGTGTCCCTTTAAAACCTGAACATGTACAGGATTTCCTAAAGGCTTTTACGGGGCCTCGGTAATAACTTTACAGCATTTTGTGTTGTGGAGATCAAAACATCCCCTGATAAAAAAGTCTCACAAATACACTATTAACGGTTACAGTAAAATTGATTAATATTGGTCTTGTGATTGAGATTTTTGAAATATTTGTCATTAGGGGATAACAAGTTCGAAGTTGAGCTCCGAAGTTCCAACAAGTTGTTTTCAAAGAAAGCTATTGTGCAGGTACTGTTCATGATAAGCAAACTCTGTTGTTAGTAATGTCAACTCACAAGGGAAAACTTGTGAAAAAAATTTTCTTTTCAATCACTACTACGCCTTGTCTTGTGATTAATGCTTCTGGCATTGGAGGAATTTTCAAAGTTATTTGTAGCCTGCAGTGCAGGCGTTATTTTGGTGCGGAACGCTAGATAAACCAGGTTTTCGATGCCGCCATCTTGGATTGTGATTAGTTGCTTGACCGGGAGAGGGTTGGTGCAGTGGCTAACCCTCCCCCTCCCCCCCTCCCCATTTTTCCACTTAACGCCTACTCCCTCAGAAAATATTTCCTCACCCCAATCTTCCACAGTTACCAAATCTTAGAAAGATGGTGGCCTAATACGAAAATGTGCACTCGCGCACCCAAAATACGCCTGCACTGCAGGCTAAGTTATTTGAGACAATTGCACTAACCTACATGTACATACATGTACAGAACTGATGTTTTTTGTCACTGGACAGTTTTATAGTTTAGTACCGGTATATGTACATGTTATGGTGGCTATGTTGATATCCTATGTATTAGAGGCCCAAGTTCACCCTACAGGCATTGTGCAGGGTTCATACGCGTTTTGAAAACCCTTGAATTTTGAGAGTACATTTTCAAGGCCTGGAAAGTCCTTGAAAATCTCTGCTCTTCATTCCTGGTCCTTGAAAGTCCTTGGGATGATTTTTTTCTGACCCACAATTTTTAATCTTTGAAAACTTCAGTAAAAATAATCAGCCACTCAAGTCACGTCATACAAATGCGATGAGCTCTGGGGTCGAGAATGGTTACCAGTGCCTTTGCATCATTTTCGCGCATGTACAATGTACGTTATGGAAAATGAGCATGAATTGTACTGTCAGACTATTTCCTTGGGTAAATTCTTTGACGTACACTGTAAATAAAAAAGAGGTCCTTGAAATTTCAAAATTTGGCCCTTGAAAGTCCTTGAAAAGTACCTGAATTTTTGGGTCTGCAAAAGTGTACAAACCCTGATTGTGGTGGCCTGGAAGAATAATTTTTATACATGAAAATCCAGTCAAAGCTGAAATCCATCCATCAGATCACTGCGATAAGCAATGCAAATTTCCATAACATTAAAATACACAGTTGAAAAGCCTGTCGGTGGAAGGTGTGCCTTTAACCAATTCTCCCCCAAAGTAAGCTCTGTTCTTAGACAAAATTAATATTTTCTTTAATTTGTTTCTGTTAAAAACATGACGGCTTATCACACAAGAGAATTTTCTTGTTATTTTACGCTCAAAGGGGATGTTTCCCGCAGAACTTTAATTTTGTAACTTTTCATAAATCACCAGGATAATTTCATGGAACTTGACCTTCTGATCTTTTTTTGTTTTGTCCTACAGTTAGCAGTGGTGGAACAACTGAATTTGTTGATCAGTTTATCAGGTGTGTTCCCCTGCCTGTGTCCTCAAACCTTCTCACGGACAATAATAATAATAATAATAATAATAATAATAATAATAATAATAATAATAATAATAATAAATGAAATCTACAAATTACCTTCACGTCGTGCCTTCAGACGCCAATGGACATTCATTTGAGTGAATTCGATCTGATAGAGAGTGGACAAAGGGGAGCCAGATTGGGCTGCAGCGGGACGTCAGACAATCTTATGGTTGACAGAATGGTGACGTTAGATTGTCACAGAGGAAAACGAAACCCAAGCATGGCTTGGGTAGACGTAAAGAAGGCATATGTCTTGGTGGATCACAGCTGGCTGCTTGAGATCATGGAAGTTCACTGCTTTCCTACCTGGCTTTGTAGAGTCATGAGATGCTTAGTTGCAAGCTGGAATACTAGGATTGTTATTACCACCAAACATGGTCCCGAAACTTCTCATTGTATTCGATTTAACAGAGGTTTGCTGCAGGGAGACTCACTCTGCCCACGCCTCTTTACATTATGTTTAAATCCAATAGCCTGGTTACTGGAAGCTACTGAGGGATATAAGTTGTCGAAGCCTATAAGCACCAAGGTATCCTTTCTAATGTATATTGATGATCTGAAAGTGTTTGTGTCCTCTGAAGCTAGGCTCAACAGAGTTTTAAAATCTACCAGTGCCACCATGGAGAACATTGGACCAACACGGAATCCTAAGAAATGCAATGTGATTCATGTGAGGAAAGGGGCTTAAGTGCACAATGCTGCAGGTGTGAGGTTAGGTCAGGGGGAGGGGGGGGGGGGTCGTGGAAAGCCTGGACGCGGGTTCCAGTTACAAGTTTCTAGGGGTGAGAGAGAGACTGTGATGCAGGATGAGAAGTTGGCATTGGAATGTGCAGCAAAGGCTTACCTGCAAAGGTTGTCATGAATTTGGAGTAGCCCTTTGTCTGATTTCAACGGTGTGACTGCAAGTAACCAGTTTACTCTTCCAGTTCTCTCCTATTTGATGTGGACTCAGCACTGGCCTATTACAGAGCTTAGAGTGATTGACAGAGAGGCAAGGAAGATAATCTGTGAGAATGGAGGGAAGCATCCACTAAGTTCAACAGGGACAAGGGTGGGGCGTGGCCTATGCTCAATTGAGCAAGAATACAAGCTAACAAAAATCAAATCTGCAATTAAGCTGTCTGAGAATACAGATCCTACCATGAGGTTAGTTCAGAAGTTTGAAGAGAGGGCGAGTGAGAAGGGATTCACTTCGTTGGTTAAGGAGGCATGCAAGTACGCGAAGGAGCTGGACACAGGTTTGACTTTGAACTATCCAAATCCGTCATGCAGCCTGCGCCAAGCACCAGATATAGAATTCAAGGGACGAAAGTTAAGGGTTATTTCAGGAGGATTGTGATGGAGAAGTTACAGGAAGAGATTGAGAGCAAGCAGTGGCACGGTCGCTTTCTGTGTGCATGGTGGCAGGACGAAGATCTGAGTATGGATGAGTGTTTTGCTTGGCTACAGGAGTGGCCCTCAGCACCCACCCACATGATTACCAGATACTGGAGCTATATGAACAGCTCACCCCTACTAGAGTGTATACAAAGATCAAAACAGGAACTTGTGTGGAGGTGCTACAGAAACTCTTGCACATGACATGTTCTAGCGGGATGTCCTGCTTTAGCACAGTCTAAGTACTTGGAGCGACACAACGCTGCACTTAATTCTTTGAGTTGTGTAAAGACTTGCAGCTAGTGGACTCGGTACCACCATGGTACTTGTTTTTGGCACCCAAACCAGTGTATGAATCTCCGGAAGCTCAAGCTGGGATGTACCAGTGTATGCCTAAAGCTACGTCAAACAATACCAGTTGTTATGGGTGCTCTTGGGCTCATCAAGAAGGGACTACAAAAGCACACGGAAAAAATCCCTGGGGCAATGAACATCAATGAGCTACAAAAAATATCTTTATTAGGAACAGCCCACATACCTACTAAGGAAGGTTCTATCTTAAAGCAAAATTTATCAGCCCTGTTGTGCCCTAGGACCATGGTTTGGACCCAGCCATCCAGGAGTATACAGCAGACTGAACAGCAAGAATTCACATCATCATCATCATCATCATCATCATAATATTAATAATGATGATGATAATAATAATAATAATAATAATAATAATAATATTCTTGTTATTAATCTTATTATTATTATTATGAGCAGTTTATATAAAAACAACTGGTTGCCCAGATTAACCTACTGACAGTAAACGGGCGGCTATTAACCGTAGCCGTGTACCGCGAAACTAAAAAACCTTACGCTAATGGAAAATTTATAAAAACTCGTAAAACAAATACTAGATCTTAAAAGGCTAATGCGAGTTCAAGTAAAGTCCCAATTTTAAAAAAGAAAACCTACAGCAATGTACTATCCAAAATGCGATCTATGAAAACTCTGTTCCCTAGTGCGTTAAAACTTTAAACGAGCGGGCGATGTGCAGAGATCGAACTTGTAACAACTGATTTCTGCATCTGAGCTACGACTGATCTATATCTATTTCCAACTAGCTGCTTGAGAGTCTTGGGGAGGTCTTGAGAATACTCTCCAAGGACATCGATGATGATATTGATGTATCCAGTCCGCTTTCGTATTAGTATTATTATTATTGATAATAATATCAGGGGTTTCAATAGAAGCCGGTTACCGGCAGTATACCGTATATTTTCCTCACACCGCCGGCTAGTTTGCCTTGATTTTCACTAAAAATGCTATCATAAACTTGTCAAGCTGCCGCCTTCAATGGGCTATCATGGATGGCTATTTCAGAAGTTATTGAAACCCCTGTAATATGTTATTAATAATTATCATTCTGTGCTAACAGAAAGCAGAACCAAGCAACCTGATCTTTATTAACAAGAATGCAACCTACTTTACATTGAGCAGTAATTCAGTAAGACTTTAACCATAAAAAAGTCTGCCAACATATTAATCTGGAATTTAGAAAAAAACATGAGAATTTGTGCAAATTTAAAGATGTTAGATCTGAAGCAAAATATTCTGTTGAGCATGTAATAAAAATATCTATTATTATTCTTACTTACTTACCTACTTACTTTGATTTTTGTGTGTTATTTTGAATTATTTTGCTAGATTCGCTGGTCAGTGTACATAACCTGGAGACATTTGCTCTCAAATTTAATCTTCATAAAACAAAGGGAGCGACAGTTTTTGCCGTAAATATTAAGGTTTGTTCCTAATACAATATCTAAAGGCCTGGCCAAATGCACACAACATTTCAGCGCAACATCTTACAACATTGTTTTTCTCAACATGTTGCATACGTTGGTCACCCTGTTGCGATATGTTGTGCTATGTGTTGCAACATGTTGGATAATGTTGGATCAAATTTAAAAACGATCAAATTTTTCGCGCAACATTTTAGATGTTGCATGGTGCTGTACTTGTTTGGCCATCTTCATGCAACATTGTTGCACTAGGGCATGCCCGCTAGGTCCACTTTGTTGCACGCAATGGGCTGGGGCACATAAACATCGACATGTTATGTTGAGAATGTTGAAAACGTTGCGTGCATTTGGTCAGCCCGTTCTACACATGTAACATCATGCAACAATGTTGCAAGATGTTGTGCTGAAATGTTATGATTGTTTGACCAGGTCTTAAGTCCAGACTGAAATGAAGACACACAATCACATTTAACTTGTTGGTAACATTGTCATTGCCGTACAATGGTGTACGTGTAGCCGTAACCACCTTCCTATCAAAGACGAACGTTTGTCCCATTTGTCCACGTGGGGTGCGTACAGCTGTACAAAGGCTAATTAACAATAATTATATTTACTATTCCACCAGTGCGTGCCTCGTTAACTATCTATCGTCTCATATCCAACAAGCGCAAGTGGAATAATATTGTTTATTAAAAACGTCCACAAACTATGGCTAAATATATCTTCCCTACTTTATTTTGTAAAAAGAAAAAAACTGATGCATACAAAATTGCTGATATTCATAGAGCATGTTGAACTATCTCATATACATTTACCATGATGTTTAAGCCAGTCATAACTCTAGCATTGCATTATTCAATGGTCTACATGTAGCTTTTAATAATTTGCGATAGATACAGTCTTCACTTTTACAAACAAGGCAGTTGTATACAGATATTCAAGGTGGTTCTTAAGTACTGTTTTCATTGCTGTAATCACACAATGCAAAGGGTTTAATAATTAACTCATTGACACTTGGGAGTGAGTCTTAATAGATTTTGCTCTGTCTAGTGCCCGACGAATCAATTATTACTCACCAACTGAGCACGTCCTAGGGCGTTTGAGGCGTCAGTGGCTTTTACCAGTCAAAAACAGTTTAATTACTATGTCCCCTCCATTAAGATTATAAGTTGACTTTATGAGTCAGATCTATTTTGCTCTACTAGACAAACTGTTGAATGACCAACCTTGATGGACTTTGATGGTTTGGATGAGTAAATAGTTCCAAGATAATTCTCCTTTTTTTACCTTAGAGTATTAAAAGTAAAAGGTAGCTGTGTCTGTCCGTAATACTTGACTCTGAAGATGACTTTTATTATCATTGTCCAAACGTTCCTCAATTTCATTCCTTTGACAATATTGCTTTCCAAGATAATTTTACTCACCCAGACAATGTTAGTTCATTATGTTAATACTTACAGCTGTATTCTGCTAACCACAGTAATAATAATATTATCATTATTTGCTTTTGTCTGATTAGGAAAGGAAACAATCTTCTGTGTTTGGTAAGTTGTCAACTATTGTTATCACATTTATTGCAGCTGTGTTTTACAATATAACAACTAAATGGATAACATCTTCCGAAACGTCATGAGACGTTTTCTTGCATTTTACATGTTGTCCGCTTTTTTTTGGGTTCAATGTTTCCCATTTGAAAGGATAAATGATTGAAATCTACCACAAAAGCCATATCGTGCTAAAAATCAAAGCACAATCTGACAAGAAGTAATTAACTTGTCAAAAAAAATCTAACAGCTACGCATTGTCAAAGGACCAATCCAAATTTCCTGTTGCTGGGGCAACGGAAAATTCTGAATGCGTCAGTTACAGCAATGGGTGCAGTATTCCCTTCTTTAGCTCCTCTTCCCAGGCCTCCCTCTGTCATTTTATTTGTTTGGGTGACAAAACACAACTGCCTCAGAAAAGTGGGCGGCTTGACTCATTATTTTAATTTATAAAGGTACTGCTCGCAGTCTTGGACAATGGGTACATTCAATCAAGCAAATAAAAAAATCTGCCGTATATGTTGTAGTACAATTTGTTCCTTTGGTACAATTTTTTCTGAACTGGTACAGAATATATATTGAACTGGTACAAAATATATTGAACTGGTACAATTTTAATTGTACTGGTTCATTTTTATCAACTGTCTAAAAAAGGGATTTTCCTTTTTTTGGGGTGTAGTTAAAAAACAGGGGCGTGGTTTTTAGGGGGTCTAAAAAAGAATATGTTATTTCTTTCTTTTCTTCTACTTTCCTACCCCTCCCTCATCTTCCCCATCACCTCTATCCCCCCCTTTTTTGCAGGTGGCCCCCCTCCTTGCATACCCTTATGCCTACTCCCTCTATGACAGACTTTACACAGTATACTTGAGACTTTCTTTTTTACTCACCTGAACTTGGACTTGAACTCCCTACCTCTGGATCTGTTGTCCACTCTCTTATCCACTTGACCACACAAGCAGATCATGCAAAGTTACCATGATAATTTATAATTAAATATTTTAATATTCATCCCAGGCCACTCTCTGTCCAAAGATTTTATTATTCATCCCAGGTCACTCTCGGTCCAAACTTCAATTTATTCACATTTAGACTTCGCAAGTTTTGTTGGAAGAAAACAGCTCGACAATGCAGTGTGATCACACGAAATATTTTATCAAAGATTAGATGACTTTAAGCAAAAGCAGAAGCGAAATACATCAAAACTAACCATGTTTATCGAAGATCAATTTTACAATGGAGCAATGGAATACTTGAAAATTCAAAGTGAAAAATCGAGTAGTGATACGAGAGAAATGGAAGGCAAACTATCTCAGTCACAACTAAAGACATTGCAAAGAAAGATATGGACATACCACCAAGGAAAACTGGGCTTAACTTCAGAATACCCCGCCACTTATTTGCATTTCATTGAATAAGAATAGGCTCTATTGTATTAAGTCTCGTTCTTCAAAAGATGCCGCATAGGGGAAACAATAGTGGTTATCTGTGACGGGGTATTGTGAAGTTGCTCCGAAAACTGCAAACACCTGACAGAAAAACTGTTATCCCAAAGAGTAAACTCTACGACACTCTTAGTCTTAGCACACCAAAGAACAGCACATAGAGGATGTCAAATCACAAGTAAATGGGAGAATGACAACTACAGTATTCAGAAGTAAGCGTTCAACTTGTAAAGTTGTTCATAAGTTTATGTCCATTGCACGAACAGCAGAAGACTATCACCAGCAAACAAGAAAGCAAGCACAAAAACAACCGAAATTTAAGATTTCGGACATGGTGGCAATAAAAATGAACAAAGTAGACAAGATCAACCCTTTTCACCTCAAAATGCTCTTGGGTCAAATCATCGACAATGAAGAGAGTGGATATGTAAGAATTGTGACAGAGTATGGCAAAGTTAATACTCTGATCACACCCTCACAATTCTATCCTTGTATTGCCACTAATGTGAAACTAGATTTCTCTTAACCAAAACATCGTTTACAGCAGCATGTAAGAAAGCAAGTGGGCTATACACTAGATGAAACACTGCTGATTGGTGCTAAGTTTCCCCTATACTACTCATTGAGATATCTTGATATGGAAAAACAAAACAAATTGCTACAAGACACTAATCTCAAAATACTATTATTTTTATTAATTGAATGACAAATAGCAAAATAAATTGTAAGATTTCTGCGCTTTATTTCTTGTCTTATTGAAAGAGTGACATAATTCATGTATTGCTGTTACAGTCTGCATGCAAACTGAATTGTACACACAACATGATAAAACTAATCCAAACCAACAGCAGGACTGGTACACTCGTGGTAACTTGATGATAAGCCAAAAAGCAATCCTTAGCCCTTGTTGCCACATACACTAAATGAACAGGCTTTAAAATAAATTCTTAATGTTTATGTTTAGTACATCATGACTGTAAATAAAAGCTAACCATTCTAGAACAAGTGTTTAGGCTTAAATTGTGTAAATTAGTGCTTAAAACCACTCATGTTTTTCTTGGTCAAACCAGACTGTTAAGTATTTCCAACAAGTCTTGCTATTTCTGTCCTGCTCTGAATGCTCAGCAAACCTTATTTCAGTAACCTCTTGAACTAAGTAAATGAATGGCAAACAGCTGTTATCAATGAAGTGTGTTCTTTGTGTTCAACAAACATTAAACTATTTTCACTGTTTTTGCACCAGTACAATTAAAATTGTACCAGTTCAAACTATTTTGTACCAGTTCAATATATTCTGTACCAGTTCAAAAACTAATTGTACCAAAGTGCAAATTGAACTACAACATATACACTTTAAGTTTTAAAAAAATGAACAACAGTTAAACACTTGTAACAAAAGCTTGTGAATAAACTCAACAGTTTCCTTTGGATTGCATTGTTCTTTTCAATGTCAATTTCATGCTACCTTGCCACTCTTAAAGATGGCCAACAGTTTGATTGGAGAGGATCCATGCTTTGTTAGGCAATCGGCACGCTGTTAACTAGCCTCAACCCATTCAATGTCAGTGACATGTTCTTTGCTCAAATTTTCCCTTATGGCTGAGAGCTCCAAATCTAACCTCTTCTCGCTGGCCAATTTGCTGGGTTTTATGGCATCCAAAAGAGACTTGCAATCTGTTATACACTTTATAGGCAGCAACTGGGGGTCTGCCACACCATAAGCCAACTCACAGAACAAGGTTGCAAGGAAAACTCGACCCGCTTAAAGCAGCGAGTGAATCATCAACTCGCAGTATGGGAAAGGCATCCTTTACTGTTGCTGCATTTAACCGGCGGTAGTCAATACACAACCGCTGGCTACCGTCCTTCTTAGTCACCAGCACAACTGGGGAGGACCCAGGGCTTGATGATTCTTTCACCTTCCCTTCCTGCAAGAGATCAGTTACTTGTCATCATGTTTCCATGGAGAGGTGCACCAGGGCTGTTGTCGGATTGGGGGCACACTGCCTGTTTCAATTCTGTGCTCAACCATATGTGTAGTGCCCAAGTCCCCATTGGAAAAGGAAAACACATGTTGGTAATTGTACAGTAACTCGTGCAGTCTCTCACTTTCACTGACAGTCAAATATTCAGTGCTCCTTCCAAGGAGTTCCTGTAGGGGTTCTGGTAGAGTACATGCTGAGTTACTACTCTGGCTTGGCCCATAACACTCTCGTTATTCTCCTCATAAAGCTCCAGTAAAGTGACATCAATAACTGGCTTAGCCAGGGCAACCACAGTCTCAGCAGCTAAGTGGTAAGCTTCGTTGGAAACATTGAAAACACGTAAAGGGACCTCTTTGTCCTCTTTAACATCCACCAGAGTCCTTGCAACATGGAGGCCCCTAATTTTTTGCAAATGTGAGGTGAGGCAAGGCTCCAACAATTGCACACCTAAGGGAGATGCCTTTGGATTTAAGTTACTAAAACACTTGTGAATGGTGACTGGAACAATCATATCAGTGTTAGGTTCAATAATTGTGGACCGTTGTACAATACATCTTGAACTAAGGGGCTGGTTCTTGAAATCAGAACACTCAAACACTTCTCCATTAATTGACACTTGGTTTTTCACAATGTTGATATGCAAATCAACTTGTGACAGGAAGTCCTTACCCAGAATGCCCTCATCTTCAACCTCGGCTACCATCACATGCATATGAAACTCTTTAATACCCAGGTGCACCACAACATGTCCTAGACCATGTGTTTTTGCTTGCTGGCCATGAGCAAGAGCAATCACAG
Organism: Montipora foliosa; assembly: GCF_036669935.1. Classification (NCBI taxonomy): domain Eukaryota; kingdom Metazoa; phylum Cnidaria; class Anthozoa; order Scleractinia; family Acroporidae; genus Montipora; species Montipora foliosa. The sequence goes on along the minus strand of NC_090882.1, from coordinate 23,555,699 downwards.
AATTAGCTGAACTCAAACTGAACTTGGCACTAGCAGATAGAGAATTATAAATCTTGAACGACAAAATTGAACGTGCAGCACCAGTCTCTATCAACCACATAGTACAAGTTCCACCAATAAAACCTGGCAAATACCGGTAAAGACCTTGCACTTTATTACCAACTTGTGACCTAGTTTCCATCGACACATTGGGATAAGTCATATCCTGCTTACAGTAGGTACAGTAGTGGGGCCAACATCACTGTCACTCAGGCATCCCCCTGGCCCTTGGGTGACACCCTGCTGGTGTATCCTGAGCCCAAATTATCTTGTTCATGTGACTTGCGTGCTGGGCAGTTACAACGGTAATGGCCAAATTCCTTGCAATCCCGGCATGGACCATTTCGACTGAAATAACGTGGGGCAGCTGGGCGTCGTTGGCTTCCAGAGGTGTTCACAGACATTGACTGGGCTAGCTGCTGTAACTGCTGAACTAGCTGTTGGAGAACAACTTGCTGAGTCTCCTGACGTTGTTGTTGTGCTTGAAGGTCAGACCGTAACATTGCAAACTGAGCTTGAAACAAATCAGGCTCGCTTTGAACTTCATCAACAGAGCAAACCTTTGGAAAGCTTCTTGGCCGATCTCTATCCAAGAGACAAAATGTTTCAAGTTCACAGGCCAGCGACAGGTCCATGGTGTGTGGTTTGTCTCTGCGTAGTTTAAGCCTGTCGTCTCGATCTTTGATAGCATCAATGAAATGCTGGACAGCAAATCTTTCCTGAGTGTCAGGGGACAAATCCTGATAAACGATAGTTGACATAGACCAGATATCTGCAGAAAGGGCTTGAACACTTTCATTTTCCTGTTGCCGACAGTTGTGCAAATGGGCCTGGTGTAACTCGCGCAGTTTTTCAACACCGACCGTGTTATTTCGACATTCCATTTAGCACCTTTTGAGCTTCGCTGCGAAGGCTTGTGGCCAAGAAAACAGCAGCTTCTTCTTTGTTCCAACCATTAACAACAGAGCAACGCTCAAAGTGTTTCAAATAATCTCGTAACGACTGAGTACCATCATAATCCACAGGATTTTTAACAGCTGGTTTGAGAAACTTCCGGTGGTGTGTAAACAAATAAGTTGGAAAATTATCAAATTCGTTCTGGGATGCGAACGGGTTTGCAGAGTGAAATCGGTGACTTGAACTTCCAAAATAATTTACTGACAGGTCCGGAGATGAATCAGACGCTGGTGTAAATGGGTTCTCCAGCTTAACAACTCATTTCTTTGAATCCTGAATCCACTTGCACAATTGATTTTTCCGCCACTGAAGACCGTTGAAACCACAGGAGCGAACCAACAAGTAAAATTTCCACACAGGACCACACAAAAAGACGATATTCGCTCGCACAAACCATCAAAATATCTCCAGGGGTACGTAAAGTTCGTTTTGTTCACTGCTGCCACCAATGTAACGCCACAATTCCACAATAAAACATTTTGGTTTCTTTTAATCGCTGATCAGCAGTTAACACAACGCTCAGCACACTCTTATTGCACCATCGTCACATGATTACAATTGTTCCTAAGGGGGGTACCTATGGGGATCGCCTACACTACAATACGCTACATCGACAGAATCCGGAAGAAATATCTTGTCCAATTCACCGATAAGAGTTTGCACCTTTTTTATCACATTTATTGCTGTGTTTTACAATGACCACTAAATGGATAACATCTTCTGAAACCTCATGCGACATTTTCTTGCATTTTACATGTTGTCTATTCCCAACCCTTATAGAACTGAGTATATGAAAGGAAAGTCCTGGTTATCTAGTAAAATACACGACTGAGAAAACGTTCTGTTCAGAAAATAACAGCATTTTGGTGTTTGCCACAGATCTGGAATATGTCTGTCTATGAGCACTGATTTTAAATAATAATTATTGGTTATCCTTTAGTTTGGTGATTGTGTTGAGTACCTCTCAGGTACTTTGACTAGAATTTGGGGATTTTAACAGGTTGCCTACATTTAACTACAATCCTGGACAAAAGTTTTGGGAAGGTATCGTCACTTTTGAGATAGTGCCCCCTCCCCCTTATCAATGTTGGATTTTGTACCAAACAAAATGGTGACTTTTCTTCCAACATTGAATAATAATTATGGGGGAGGGGGGCCACAAGAGCATCATTGCTCTTTCCCAAATAGTACAGCCAATAGTTGGAATAATTGAATAAGGTGTGAAGTGAAGTGATGCGCGCAACCTTCCCAACAACTTTTGATCAGGATTGTAGTTTTGTGGATGTTGCTAGCAACGTAAAGC
>NC_090882.1:23543400-23545900 GCF_036669935.1 Montipora foliosa | reverse complement strand
TGACCACGCACTTGGTCAATAACCCATATATCTTACCCAACTACTTTTATATAAATTTTCTTCCAGTATTGTTGGGGAAAAACCAGGGGTGTGAACTGCAAAACAAGGATAGCACTGACCAAGATGTAGATCAACAGTTACTAAGCCTGAAGTCCTCTCATGCACCACATTTAATCTTTTTCTCACAGCATTCAAATCATAACATTTTCACTTAAAGGATGGTGCCTACTATTGTTATTGCACATACGTTCTGCGCATCTCGAGATACTCCGATTTCCTATTGGCGGTGCCTATGAATACAGGGATATTTTTGCGCTGTTCAAAAATATGCAGAGAAAGCAGAACTAGGCAAGAGCTCTTGGTATCCAAAAAGAAAATTGGAGGTAACCATGCATTTTTCAGAGAAAATTGAGCTTCAATTAGGAAAAGAACTCAATACATTGCTTTGTATTTTAAAGCTTTTTACAAATATTGTTGACTGTCTTCGAAAAATGCGTGGTTACCCCAAATTTTCTTTTTGGATTTCAATAACACTTAAGATCTGCTTTTCGTGCATATTCAGTAAACTGTACCAAAATACCTTTGAATGAGTGGGCACCATCGTTTAATAAGAAAGGTACTAATGAATACAGTTGTAAATGACCTACAGTTCGAAGATTCCATAAATCCATGAAAATGACTGTAAGTCAGTTAAAGAACTTCAGATGAAGTGTACAGGTTACCTGTATCCTCTTGTTTCAATCATAATCATGTGATTAGTTCTGGCTATTTGATTTTGCTGGATATCATTTTAATAAATAATGAAAATTAAAAATGTAATATCATTGTTACAGATCCCACTCATGTCATCGGTCTTTTTCCTGACCTTCTTCCAAGTGAATTTAGAAAGACGCTTGAGTACCCAACCCCTCCTCCTCCATTAACGGCCGGTGAATTGGAGAAAGGCTGCTTAGCACTGGTAGAGTATCTGACACAGGTTGGTGAAATATTTTCTAAGAAAAGTATGGGATGCCTGTGCCATTGCCAATTTGTTAGGGAAAGTAAGTGGAAGTTGTATTTTGTAGTGACTCATTCAACTCAACAGCTGCACTAGTCAAAACTCAATGGTCAACTTTGATGACAACGAGATCATCGCCATGCTCACAAATATTACAAAATCCCCCAATGGTTGCTTATCGGAAGGACAACTCTCTGAAACACTATCTTGTTAGAGCAAGAATTTCCTCACTTTAATTTAACAATGTAACCAGGAGTTGTATACGGTATTAAAGGTCGAGTGACAGCGTTACAACATACCTTGTAGGTTTACCGACAGCCAGTTGGGTTTCATAAATCATTTGCATTATTTGCCTTTTTGGGAAAACTTCACTTTCTCATCAGAAAAGAAATGATCTTATCAAGAGCATGGAGAAGGCAGATATTGCGCACAAGGGGAAGAACAGAGATACCACAGAAGAAACCAGCGAAGGTGAGAGTCAACGAAACATGATTCTGACTGCAGTTGAGGTAAACACAACTTAAAGTTACCTTTTTATGGCATCAAGATGACAAACCTACATAATGATGAAAGCTTTTAAATTATTTAAAAGCTCTCTTCCAGACTGACAACTTTTGATTTGTCAGAACTTTTATTCTTATCATTTATTTTGTCACCCATAATATTATCTTATTAAGCAATCAACCTTGTACTGTTTTTTCCTGTAAGTGTTTCAATGGCACTCAATGAGCAAGTTTAAGCCAAAAGCCTTTGAGAGACATTTCCAGGCTCCTTGTCATGTAATAATAAAGAATGTCTAAAAGGATGTTTTTATCACCAAGAAGAATTTGATCTGTTTGGATATCGTAGCTGAAAATTCAAGTGTCCGAAAATTTTAGGAAACAATATCTTCATTTAAGAAATTGCTAGCTGAATGTTGCCTTAAAAATGTCCAACCGAACCATTTGCTCAATCATCGGAAACTGCCAAATGACATTTTTAGGTGCCAAAAAGTGCAAAAATATCCCTTTTCACTTTCAGCTGACGTCAAAGCTCATAAAAATGCAATGCATAGAAGACAGATCATCGATACTACTCTGCTAAAATGCTACTTACAGGTTTGTAAACCATACTATTTGTTTTTGTCTATCTTACCATCATCAATTTTTGCGGTTGAACAGCTGACAGTAAAATGATAACATTTCCAGAAATGACACATGTATGCAAGTGATTTGTCAAAGAGATAGATTACAAATATAAACAGGAGACATAGTAATAATATTTCAATGATAATAATAATACTTCTCTAGAATGTACTTCACAGAGATAATAATATAATCTTCACAGAGATAATAATATTGATTTAACCCATTGACTCCTGGGGGTTTCCCATTGACGATTAAAATTGTCTGGCGTTAGACAGAGTGAAATACTAAGTATGGCCGGGTTAGAGCGGTTTAGGCATCAAAGGGTTAAGCCCCAACTGTTACAGTTGGGATTTAATGCTAGGACGCTAATTGGTGG
>NC_090882.1:23533400-23535900 GCF_036669935.1 Montipora foliosa | reverse complement strand
CTCGTGCCTGTCTTCTCCTCGCGCTCTACTAACTAAGCGGCGAAAGAGGGACTCCGCATCCTAAAACAGGATTCATTGGTACGAACGGTTTTAATTTTGGATAGAAAATGAGAAAATGATAAAAAGTGATTCATTGTTGTGTGCTCACCAAGAGTGAATTACATCAGAGTGTTGATCGATCACTTTGCGGTCTTGCCCCAGCAGTCACAAATGGATTTCTTTTTAGAAACTTTTTGCGCGGGAAACAAACAAACGTTCGCCAATTTTAACCAATCAGAAGAAGCCATGTCACACGTGACTGCATCTGCCATGTTTTTTTCAGAGACATGACAACTGCTTTTTTCGGGAACGAGTATTCTAAAAATAGACTCACTTAAGTCCACCCATGCCATAACAACACTCTTATCTAATTCACTCTTGGTGCTCACACTGTCGTCAAATCCTTAAAGTGCTACTATAATCAAAAATGTTCTTCTGATTTGGAAAGTGCGATTGCTTAACACTTTACTGGCAAAATTTTGAGCTTTGATTTTTATCCAAGGGCTGTTTACTTTGAGTGTAAGTTCTGGATTTCACGGTCCGCCATTACTCACCTTCCAAACTGACCGGTTCGACCTCAGAGGGTTGGATTTAAGGAAAAGTGACGTCACTGACTCACAAGCTTAAAACTTCAGCGTGTAAACGCAGCATATTATTTGAGCAAAACACGAGTGTAAAGATCTGAAAGCCCGAAACTCCCGTGTTGCATATTAATTCAGCCGCGTAGACATGTGTTGCATAAACTATTGAGTCTTTGACGTCATTTTCTCCTCGATCCAGCTCTCTCAAGATTTTACGTCAGTAATGGCAGACCATTAAAAAGGAAAATTCCAGTTAAAGTAAACAGGTATCTTTTTTTTAAATCAAGGCTTAAAACTTGGGTCGCTTATTGTTTAGTTAACATAGTTTTGAAATCCAAAGAAAAATAAAAATTGTTTTTTGGTCGTAGAAGCACTTTAAGCTTCAATTTGTGAAAGAACGCCATACATTGCTTTGTATTTTAACGCTGTTTACAAATATTATTCATGAATTATGTTTGAAAAATAGGTGGTTACCCGCAGTTTTCGTTTTGGATTTCAACAACACTTGTTAAGATCTACATTTCCTGCATAATCATAAACCGGGGCAAAAATATTTTTGCATTATTAGGCACCGTCCTGAAGCAGGCACGTTTTTGAGATGCGGATTGCAACCGGAAGTGAGCTGTTTTCACTTTTGACTTGTCTTCACACAACCACATTTATGTTGCTAAGTATCTTTTCTCCATTACAGATGATTAGTGTAAAAATCTGGGAAACTCCACTATCCTGGCACGCGAAATGTGCTCTTCTGGTTACCGTCCGCGTGTCGAAACGCGCGTGCTTAAGCTCCGTAATATCTTGTTTAGTGGCGTTTCCGTTTTCGTTGTCGTGTCTTAGAATTTGCAAAGGAATGGTTAAGTATCGTACTTACTTAATTTAGGTATTTGACCAGAACAAATTTGATAAACACCTGTTTTTTTCACGTGACGTCATCGTCGCCATGTTGGTGGACGAAAACAAAATTGTACATTACATCATTGTTGTGTGTCTCTAGAAACTGGTTCCAAACCATCTATTCTTGGGTTTCACTCACGTTTTCAACAGCCATGTTTTTCAACGAAAACAAAAGAAGACGTTAGCATAATAATTGCGTTCAATTCCCGGAGGATTGGATCGGGACACCAACATGGCCGCCATTTTATTGTTTGGGGTCAGCAACATGGCGACCGTGACGTCATGTGAAATCCAAGAATTGGATTTGCCCCTTGTTGCGCCTCAGCATATTTGTGTTTGATTGACAGGTGTATGTGTCCCTACTGCGCATGTACCTTGAGCCTCCTGAAATAAGCGGTAAAGCTGTTAAGCCCAACATTGCTGTGGCGCTTAATGTGCTTCAAGAACATCGCCAGAAGATTGCTATCGCTAAGGTATTTCCGCCTCATTTTATCATGAAACGGTGTAAATGGAAACTGACACCGTTCATTATTTTTTTGAGTGCATTGTCCAGGGTATTTTATCGAAAAGAATATTTTTTTGGTTGAATAGTCGCTTTTCTGTGGGCGTTTGGATTCGTACAAGGCTTATTGAGAACAGTTGACTATTAGTTGTGGAGACAGAAGACTTGACAATCAAACAATGAACCACAGACTTTCGCAAAACATTTCTCAGTTAAAAAAGGTATTTTGGAAACTTTGCCTACTTCGCAAAAAAAAATTGAGGGAAAGTGAACCTAAAGTTAATAATGATAGACTGTGGAATAAACAAGCCAGTTTCCTCTTGATTTTTCTTTTCCCGTATAGGCCCTTGAGCTGTTACCTTCCTCCACCGAAGTGCGAGAAGTTTACGCCTTTTTACTCAGTGTCTTGGAGGATAAGGAAAAGAAAAGAAAGAACTGTCAAGTGTTGAAGAGCCTATTATTTGCAGAACATTTACAGGTATGA
>NC_090882.1:23520900-23528400 GCF_036669935.1 Montipora foliosa | reverse complement strand
AAAATTCTGGATCCAACATGTTGCATTCGTTTGACCACCTCGTTCGACAATTTTCAACAGCGAACAACAATGTTGGATGATGTTGGATCCGTTTGGCCAGGCCTGTATGGGTTACTGAAAAGATACTGGAAATACTCACACACAGAGACACCAGTTTAATTCGAAGTTAAAAAAACTTGGCCTGATACTATAATGACAAAAAAAATTAATGCCTCCACGGAATAAGAATTCCCGGATTTGAGCTGTACCCACGGGCGGACGTGCGTATATGGACGCTACGCCTCTGGTACGTGGCCAGGATACAAGTTAAAGGTTGTAACGTTTGTCCATCCCTTCATTTATATATCGTTTAGTTCTATTTTGATCTGAGAAAAGAATAAAGACGGAGAAAAGTATTTTTCCTTTTGGTGATTTTTCTGTTAGGTCATTCAATTGACAAACCGTACCCATCCAAATATAGAGGTTGGGGTTAATGGATCAATAAAACACTCGTTCCAGTAGTCTGTGACAGATGCTTGGGACTATTTATTCAAAATGGCCGCCACTTGGAATAATTGAAGATGGCGGCTATGAACCTGGGGGTTAATGTGGTGCACGTCACGCAGTAGTAAGAGAGGTTCGAGAAGGAGCTGGTCAAACCGGTTTTGGACAAATCCAAGACGGCGGCATTGAGCTTTAGGGGTTATAATGGGTGTATACTCCATTGGAGAATGCCATGGATGATGCCTGCCGTATAGGTGTATGTGGGATTTTTAGTCTGGTATGAATGTTTAATGAGGTTGTAGGAGAGATGTATGTTGTGTGCTTCTGTTACGATACCGCCCAACCATCCGGATAGTGTTGCCCTTATATAGGGAAGAAAAGAACAATGGAGAAGGCATTGACGTCAACGTCAAACGAGTTGAAACAAGTTTGAGGGTTGGTTAGGAAAACCAGACCAAACCAGTTTTGAAGACGATAAGTATTCAAAAGTGTCTCCGTAGCGACACTCCGCGCGCGCGGAGTACCATAGTTAAGAAAATATTCACTGGCGAAAAATGTCTGCGCATGAGTCGCGCGATATGTCACGTGACGCGTTTCCGGGACGATCATTGGCTCTCGTGAAAAAAACACTCCCGAGGAGAACAGAAAAATGGCTGCCTTTTGAGAATCGGTAGCTTGTTGGTTTCCGTTCTTTTTAAAGCGATCAAGGCTAGTTTTAACGCCAGTTTCAATTGGAATGTATTCTTAGAGAACGTCTATGTTGTGTAAATCGTTTAAAAGTCCAATCCAACGAGCATCCTCGGAAAATTTGCTCCTGGAAAATTTTATTTCGTGGGAAAAGAGCTGCGAAACAGGTGAGTTTTTTACGCAATTTTTGATGTGGAAAGTTTGTTGCCACCGGGTACAAAAAGTTACTGTAATGTACAGAAAGGAGGATTCCTAAGGTTTCCGTTCATGTGTGAATTGGCTTGTACCAGGTGGCAGGGAAATGGTAATATTGTTCAACGTGAAGGTTATTTTTTTCTGCGTTACACCTTACGATCGGCACCTGTGCATGAATGATCAATGATTCGATCAGATATGAATTTGATTTTGACTGTGATTGTCTCATTGGGAACGTAACCCTAGTATCAAATATTTTAAATAGCTGCTTTTAAGGTCATTTATATTCCCTTTTCTGGTGAATGTCTAAGTTATTATACTTTTTAGCAGTCACAACTTAACGATCCTTGCGTTCAAGTACATGTATCAATCAATCAATTCTTTATTTGATAAAGCAGGTTAAAATTACAAAAATTACAAAGTAATAGTTGCATCGGCAGCTATCAGCTGATGTGGACCTGTAGTTACCAAGTTATGGATTTGCAATTAATTTGAGTTTAAAATCAAAATCAAAATCCATGTTAGTTAAAATAATTTTTGGACGAACAGACGTGTAGGTACAGATGTATATAGGTATCTATAGATTCAGGTTTTTTTAGACTATTGTTTTCTGGAGCATTAATGATGTAATTTTGGTTTTAGGGGACTGTCATGTGTTGTTGGATCAAGGAAATTCTGTTTTGAGTCAAGTATGGTTGACAGTGGATAGTTGTTCCTGAAAAGGCTGAAAGGAAGCTTTATTGCCTTGGACTTTTTTTGCTTACACCCCACATGTTTGTTCTTTTCTTACATGGCAAAATTTATTAATATATTATGTGATTTGTAGCTGCAGCTAGAAACAGTGTCCCATGCATAAGGTCTCATTGGGGTTGATGGCAGTAAAATAATTTTGGTAAAAAATATGTTTAAAGTTTTTATCATAACTTCTCATCTTGGTCCTGCGGGACTTCAAAGATGCTCTACTATTTTGCACAAGGAACTTGTCAATCAACCGTTACCTTTTGGTGTATTTGCAATATGATATTTTGGATAGCAATTGATATATTTTTCTGATCCCGTATGTGTAGATATCCTATGTCTGTCACATAGTTAGTTTTAAGCTTTTATTTCCTGTAGTGTATCTTTATTATAGTTAGCACATGACCCCACAAGCATGTATTATTGCTTTAATATTGATTGTGTTTGAATAAAAGATATTGTTGTCTTGTCTTGTAGATAATGCAAAACAGCCTCAGTTGTATTTGCATTATTTCTGAATGTTACTTTTAAAGGGCAAACAATTAAAAAGTGTACATAGTTTGCAGGAGGTCAGGAAAAATATTCAAAATATTCACTGATTTGAAGTTTCTGAAGCAGGTAAATCTTGAAAAGTTTACGTAACCACATTTGGAATATACGGCATTTCTATTTGGGAATGTTTAAGTCCACAGAATTCATTTTCTTTATGTTGAGAAGTACTGTAAGACTGTTGACTCCATGGAGTTCCCCATTGACAAGTAAAATCGTCTGGTGTTAGACAGAGCAAAATAGTCTGGCTTTAGACAGAGTAAAATACCAAGTATGGCCGGATTAGGGGTGAAAGGGTTAAATTCCATCATTACTTTGACTTTTGAACGAAAACAAAGTCATCACCTCCACCATTGCTATCAACTGCATTGGCTTTTAGAACAAAGTATCAAAGTTGAAGCTGGTGGCTCAAGGTGTAAACTTTGCAAAAAAGTTAGGTTAAAAATACTTTTATGGTATTTGAGTTTTATTGTCCAACATATTTGCATAATACATTTAAGTCATTAAATCAATGAGAATCCAAGCATGAGAATGCAGTTTGCATAGGAGGGGTCTTTATTTTTAACAACCCTTAAAGGTAACAGAATCTTGTTTTGTGCATGTAGGCTAAAGAAATCTGACCCCTTAGAGGAACCAGTTCTAAATTGGCAAATGACTGGCATTTTATAATTCATAAGTAAAAGTTATTTGCTCTCTTACCAAATTGTTCTACAGTTCCATTCATTTTTCAGATTGATAGCCTTAAATGTACTGCAGCAACTCTGCCAGCTCTTTGGTCTCAGTATCATAAGCAGTATAAATCCACAATTTTTTCTCCAAAAAGGAACAACAAGAACCGCTGCCATTTTCGTAAGGGAATCCCCTTTGGGGCAGTTTGTTCACCAACATTGTTTAACACTATCCAGGGACTAAAGCAAGGATGGAAATTGATTACAGCTTAAACAAATTGGAACACTTTTTTTACTTCTGACACTTACTGCATTCAACTTTAATTTATTCATCCTTTGAAATGGTAGGAATGATTACTATTACGTTATTTACAGCAATCGCTAAAAATCATTTTTGCATCTAATGTTGAAATACATTGTATTTTTACATATGATTTATGAGTCAATGAGTTAGTGCAGTTACCTTAACCCATAAAATGAAAGCTAAAATTTAACCTTACCTGTTTATACCTAATCACTGAAACAAGGGCTTAGGCTTAATCAATAAATTATTGCTAATAATATTGACTGTGTGTCTCATTGACTCATTGACTAATTGACTCATAAATCATGGGACCTCTTTACATATGGAAAGGTAACAGGAGTTATTTCTGTGAAGTCTTATCCAGAAAACTGCAACATGGGATTATGTCCCTTTCAAATGTAGCTTTGTATGCTTTTGCTCAATATCTTTGAACGATTATTACGGAAATATGAAGTTAAGGTTTTTTCTAAAAGTTAAATCTAATGCAAGGGGATTAAAATTATTGAAGCAGCTGTGTTGCAACCAGAGTCCGCAAAGAGAGGTTAAATAATTTGTTCAGTACTGGAAGTACTTAGTAGGCCAGCGTGAAATTTGTGAAAAGTTTTGGGAGGGTGGCACTGAATCACCTTCAACAAGTTTTCTAAACTTTGAAGATACCTAATTTTATATCCTCCGGCTGTTTTATTGCTAGAAGATAAAATCAATTCCTGATTTTAAAAGTATTTTTGTTGTCAATGTGGTGCAGTAGATTTGGCTATTCAGAGTTAACCTAATCTATGTATATTTCTATAATTTGGAGGGAAGCAAACAATTGGCATTTTGCTTGGAACAACTATAATATATAATTGCAACTAAAAGGTTTCCTTTCTAGTGTACCCAATATGAGGTGCTATGACATGGTTATTATTACTGCTAAATTCACTTTAAAATTTATTTTTGAACGACTGAAATACATTTCTAAATTTTCCCCTCGGTCTTAATAAATTTTCCTCTATAGACCAATTGAAGGGCAATTTTAACAACTTAATTTTGAAAAAAAATGCGAAAATCTTAACATTTTCTGTTAGATGCGGGCCCCCGCGGAAACATCGTGTAACTATTTAGTTGGAAGAGAGACCATTTGGAAATTTAGTGGTATCTTTTTTTTGTTCCACTTTTTAAAAGATAAACGCATGAATTAAAATCAAGATGGTAATCCATTAGCTGGTAAGCTCCACAAACGAATTTCCACTCGAACACTGTCACAGCAACCGAGACTCGCGTTGGCCTTGAAATTTTTAAAGAAATTTCCCTCGTAGCACTGTTGGCTTAAAAGAGAATCTCGCTGGCATAGAAACGCACTATGCAGTCAAACATTCGTCCGTTTTACTGGCCTGAACAAGGGTCTTTTTTTTGTGGACGGAGATCTAATAAACACCGAATGGCAGCCATGTTTGATTTGAGGTATTGAAGTCACATGACAAGGCCTCGACCAATCAGACATTTTTCGCCAGTGAAAAGAAAATATGGATTTGCGCTCCGACGCCGTCGGGCCGACAAATCGCACCTTGTAAACCGGCCTAAAGGATTTGTATTGGAATCCCGATAACAAGCACTCAAAAGGATATTTACATGTATAAGTTCTTAATAAAATAAGCCGTACTTTATTGTCCTTGGCCAGAAACTCATAAGGGTTGAAACGTGTAACGCGCGTTCACAGCTTCCGAATATTCAGTGCGAACTGATTGGTTGAATGTTTCAGTGCTACCATATTTGGAAACCCCTCGCTCTTGTTGTTCCAAATATGGTACTTAGTTACACGTTTCAACCCTTATGGGTTTCTGCCTGGGCCCGGTTGTTCGAAAGCCGATTAACTTAATACAGGATTAGCGCAAACTTTTGTTTCATGTGTTCAACTTTTTGGTGAAAGTTTCTTTTGCTTATTTTTGTTTTTCTTCTAATGTAAAGTTTTGCTGAATATCAGTGTTGAAAATTTGGGAGTAGAGAAATGAACTCCTTGGTTAATTTTTAATCTGGGATTAGCGTTAATCGGCTTTTGAACTACCGGGCCCTAGTGATTTTCTCGCTTTCTGTGTCGTCATTTGCCTAATTTAAGCGACTTCTCAGCTTCCCGGGTTGTCACTCGTACATAAATAAAGCAAAGGCTGGAAAGTAATTTCTAGCCTTCCTCACATCTCGCCGATAAAATCACACTTCTCCCGTATCAGTCACGCTCAAATTCCGGCGATGGCCACACGGATAAATTTACTTCCCATTGACCAAGTTTCAAGGAGAGTGTCTAATCGGCGTGTGTGGGTGGGTCGTGGGTCCCTGACCCTAACCCCTTTTTAAATCAACGACTGGAAATTCTCGAAACAGACGAGACCTAAGACCTAGACCTAAGACCTAAGAGCTAGTGTATATCTTTTTTTATCTTGAAACAAACACGACCCACCTACCCACGACCTACCTACCCACGCGATTTAGCCTCACCCAGTTTCAAGGTCCAGCAAGTATCCATTGCTGAGAAACAGCGATGAATATTCAAATATTCAAAATCCTTCGAGGCTCGCTTACAACGAATACGGACACGGCTGGTCAACCGTTCACTGATTTGCTCTCACTGTATTGAGGCTCAAGTGAACGGTTGAGCCAGGGCGGAAAGAGATGTGCAAGCGCCCTTGGTTGAGCAGCCCTGTCGAAATTCTGTTTTGAGCGATCCCCGGATCTCCGAGCCTGGGAAGCCTGTGACGTTATATGGTGTTCATGTTTGTGCAATAGAGTGCCCCAACTCACAAACACATAATGAGTTGGCCAGAGGTAAAGCGAGCCGTAGAAGAACAAAGATATGAACTAGTTTTGACCGGTCCAGAAATAGCAGAGAGAATTGAAAAAGACGGCTTAGACCAAAACATTTTCGCGTTGAACTGCCTCAACTTTCTTCAAATCTCGAACACGAGGTTATCCTCTCTCCCAGAGGATTTAGGAAATTTGCTGCACCTTAAAACTTTGGACTTGCATAGAAATTCTTTACAGCAACTGCCCTCTTCAATTGGATTGTTGAGGGAACTGAAGATTCTAGATTTATCTGGAAACGAATTGAAAACTTTGCCTTCAACCTTAGGCGAAATCAGCTCACTTCAAACATTGAACTTGAACTGTAACAAGCTAACAGTCTTACCAGAGTTAAAGCGGCTAACAAATCTTGCAAGACTAGATGTTAGCCATAACCAGCTGGGTGACCTGCCTCAGAGTCTGTACGAATTGGAACATCTTGCAGAAGTACATGCCTCCAACAATAACATTACCACTTTAAGCTCGAATGTATCAAAACTAGCATCTTTGAAGGTGTTGACATTGAATGTGAATAGCATAGAGTCCATCCCTACAGAGCTCTCGCTATGCCACAAATTGAAGAAACTTGACCTTCAAGACAATGCTATCAAGGACAGCAGGCTTGCTAAGTTAATCAAAGAGTGCCACACAAAAGCAATTCTTGATTATGTTGCTGTGGGACACGAAAAAGGAAAAAGTGGGGAAAAATCGAGAAAGAAGGGAAGAAACAGAAAGACCAGTGAGGGAGACACTGAAAAGCAGAAAGAGGGCATCTATATGCAATCGGGCACTATGATTAGAGTTTTGAAAAGCGAGAGGTTTCAAGTTGTTGTCAAAGCAAGTGTCCAAGAGATCAGACCATATATTGTTTGTACAGTTGTGAAAAATCTGGACCTCACTGACATGGCGACCTTCAAGAAGTTCATCAGTATTCAGGTATTTTCATGAATAGCACAAACCAATTTTAGAGACAGATTATTGGGTCTGTGATAACTTGTTTGTTATACTCAGATCAATTGTTCATTTTGGTGGTAATGATGATCATGATGACGCTGATGCTAT
>NC_090882.1:23513400-23515900 GCF_036669935.1 Montipora foliosa | reverse complement strand
TTGGTCACAGGGGCACTTTAACACTTCTCTCAAAATGAACAAACTGGTCAAAGATTAGGAGAATTTTCTTAGCTTCAAATTTTTAACCATTTGGGTCTCTCTTTTCTCCCTCCTTTGAGAAGAGAGACCCTGGGAACAAGATTGTTGTTTTTGTCCTACAACTTGGCACAGTAAACAGCAGACTCTGTGCTTTGCTTGTTGTGTGTAATTTGCCTACAACCTGCGATTCTCTTTCATGGGTACATGACTATCAATGATCTTTGCTCCAGCAAGTATAATTTTCTTACGCTGTAAGTTCATCTTGTCCAGATGCCTAAAATGTGTCCAATTCATTTTAAGTTTTTGTAAAACCTTATTTCACAGATCAAGGCAGGCAAGCTGGATGTTTTGTTGGAGGTGACATCAGCTGTTGATCTAGGCACATGTAAATCAGTGATGGAACATTTGATAAATAGCATGGTGGAATCTGGGTTTCATTCCAGTCAAGAGACCTGTGCTACTGCTTCTGCTCGTGATGATAGTGCTGGTGGAACCAAAGAGCTAATTATTGAGCAAGCCAGAGTGGTAAATAGTGAAGGACAGCTTAAAGTAGTCTATCCTTCAAGAGTTGACCTACAGTTTGAGGCAGTAAAAGTATTGTATGAAGAAAAGGCGTAATACCACTAAAGAGATGGTGCACAATTCAATGTGGGGATAATTTAATAATATGATAACTGCCGAGATTTCCTCCACAGGCTTTTTGTCAACAGGTCTTAGCAGATTTCAAAACTTTTACTTTACAAGCTTGTTGTTAAAAGGCCATTTTTAAGTGGAGACAGGGTGTAAGATCCTAGGCTCTATTTTGGTGGCGGTGCCATCAACACATGAGAAGGATGACCTGTTGACAGCTCTGCCACCAAAATACTTGCTTGATACCCCCAAAGAAGTAGGCTTGCTCACAGCCTAGTAAGATCCCAGTTATGCATGTGCTCAACCTTTGATTGCCTTGTGTAACATGTGACTCAATTTGCTTTTTTCACCAACCCCATAATACAGTTCATTTTGGGGGGGTTATTTGTATTAAAACAATGGATATCCAGTTCACTGAAGCATGATGCAGTCCCAAGAGTAAAATACCTTGTATTGGTTTTATGTGAAGACCCCCCCTCCCCCCCCCCCAAAAAAAAAAATGTATTGCATTATGGGATGGTGAAATTATTCACTAAAACCAGCAGATGTGGTTATAAGGATATCTCATCTTAGTTAGAGTAAAGGAGATAAAAGATAACTGGTTCCCTTCTCCCTCTGCAAAAAAAGGTTCCGATTCAGCAAACCAGAAAGGTCAAGACCCTAAACACAATGAATAGCGCATGCCGTGCTCTGTATCTCTGAATTTATTGCCAATATTCCTAGAATACTAAACATCTTGCCCATTTCTGCTGAAATAATAAAACCAAACCAGTAATCATTTATTGTACCATGATTGAAATTCATTTAAATTGTTAGCATTAAGATTTGTCTGCTTTAATGACCATTTTAGTCTCAGGTACTAGAGCTTCAAGATTGGACTATGTTTTCACCAGAGCAAAAGATTCATGTCAGACAAAGTCTTCTGATTTGTAACAGTTTAGATGACATGACTGAGGCAAATTAGTAAAGCAATTTCCAAACAGCAAACACCCAGAAATCCTGAACTCATTTTTTTAAAAAAACCTGTTTGCAGAGTTTCAGTTCTGGATCACGAGTGTAAGACTGCTTAGTGGAAATTGAAGGCCATAATACCAAAACCAAATTACTAGAGACAATCAAAATCTGCAATCATAGCACGAAAAATTTTCATGCTATGATTGCAGATTTTGATTGGGTTTTGCTTTTTCCTTTGATGAGTTGAACAAGACCTGATGTTTAGTTACAATTATTATGAAACCTAGTTTAGCATAGCTAATTCAAAAGTAATCAAGTAAAAGATTTAACCCAGTTGACAGAGAAATTAAATATTCCTTGCTTCCTTTACTACGTTCAGTAGTCACTGATGTAGATTTGAGATCTTCATGATGAAGAAAGACCAATGACATTCTGTAGGAAAAGAAAGAGGTCAACGTTAGATTAAGGTATTTCAGTCACTTTTCACAGCTAATTCCTGTTCTGCGCATAGGTGACAACTCCAATAGCTCCTCGATGGTTCTCATACAAGCTGGGAGGGAATTGAAAATTTCCTTTTAACTGCTCTTATTCATTGCAAGACCTTGAGGCCTCCATAAACTAGAAAATAATGGTCTTTGTAGAAACAGTATTCCTTAGAGACTGTTTCCTCATTTCGCTCAGGCCCTAAATTAGCCAATGTCAAAAATACCTGATAATACTCTTTGTTTGTCCCTCCAAAATTTTGCATAAGCATTGTGTTTATTTTCTCTTGGTACTTACAATGGTCCCAAGAGAAACTGGAAACAATGCTTATGCAAAATTTTGGAGGGACAAACAAAGAGTATTATCAGGTATTTTTTTATGTCAATCTAAAGAA
>NC_090882.1:23500900-23510900 GCF_036669935.1 Montipora foliosa | reverse complement strand
AGGAAATTTTGACTTTATGCTATAATCTTTTGTGATTAAAAGAGATTTAGACCCTAGAAAAACAGAGACATTAGGGGCTGCCTCACTCCATCCTCAATTCGGAAATAAAGGTCACTCAACAGTCATGTCCACGCCCACACTCAGCAAGATGATCAAACTCTATCAAGGATTGTCTACTGTGCTTCCAAATCTGTCAAACATTCATGGAGTTGTCAATGCAAATCAAGAACATACCAAATGCAAGTTCTTCCTTCGCTATATCTAATCTTTTTGATAAAGACTCTTCTGTCTCTGTCCCACGAGCACGAAGACGCTTTTCCTGAAAACATTCGGAAAAGAAACTCAACAACTTTCAGTGGTGAACATGACTATAATTTTCTTGCCAGTTATAAAAGGCTACATACATGTAAGCATCAGTTGCCAAAGTGACATGAAAGGACAAAGTCAGTAAACCATTAATAACAAACTACATATAATTTTTACTAACCAGTTCCTCTAATGAAGGAGTCTTGACAAATACATAATAACAATTGAGGCTTGTGTTCTTTAAATTTATTACTCCCTGTGGAGAAACAAAAGTGGCTGAGTTTTGTAGCGAAAAACCTCATTAATAATCCTCTGGCAGCTAGTTCAACAGGGTTTTTTGACGTGGTATTAATAAAAGGAACTCAATCAATATTATTAGTACAACTAAGGGGTGCAAAAATATATTTTCTGCTGCCCTGCCCAAAACCTTAAGAGCTTTAGCGGTAGTTATGATGAAACGAAAACAGAGAATAGCACACTGGGCTACGCTAAACTGAATCCTCGCAGTCTTTTAGAAAGAGTGTGCTGGACTTCCAATGACATATTATCGGGACAAAGACGAAAAAAGCAGGAATGTCACCCAAAAAAATAGGGGCTATCTTTCAAATACCTAGGAGGGCTTAAAGTTATACAGATAAGGTTGCCCAAACAATGTTTCTTAGAGTTGTCCCCCCACCCCCCCCCCCCCCCCAAACATGAATCAACCTCCCACAAAATTTTTATTTTTACCTTAATATTTAGTTTTGTTATAATGCTTAGCTGGCCTTCAACAATGAAATCAAAAGGATTGAGTTAGTTAAGGGCCCTGCTAAACATGTCAGTGATCAATTCTACTTGCCATTTGTTACCTGCATATCAATATCAAGTACACAAACTTTGCCCAAATCCAGGACATCTTGCACTGCCTTTTTACTAGAAGACAAAATTAAACCACCATTATAGCACAAGTTAAATTTTCAAGAAGAAAGAGGCTGTTTGGGTGAGTCATAAGGGTGCAGGACTACCAATCTGGGGCCGGTTGTTCGAAGCCTGTTTAGCGCTAACCATTGGTTAAGAGGTATCAAAACCTATAAGTTTCCATAGTATTTAATACTGGTTAGCGCTAACCATGCTTCAAGCAACCCGGGCCTGGAGTTGCAGAATTCAGATCCACACTAAGCAAACCTCGGCATTGTCCTGGCTACTCAATAGCAAACTATTCTGCCCCTCACCAGTTGGTTATAGAGGTTTTGCACGGCAGCCATGTTGCATGAAAGGAACAATGAAAATGTTTTGCATTTGAAAAAACATTTGTTCTCATAGGAAAAAGAATCTATTGTTCCTGCCATGCAAAACCTCTATTACTGGTATTCTGGACCATTAATTTGACCATTGGTTAAGAGGTATCCATAGTATTTAACATTGGTTAGCGCTAAACATGCTTCAAGCAACCCGGGCCGGGAGTTGCAGAATTCAGTTCCACACTGAGCACCCCTCGGCATTGTCCTGGCTAGTCAATAGCAAACTATTTTGCCCCTCACCAGTTGGTTATAGAGGTTTTGCATGGCAGGAACAATGAAAATGTTTTGCATTAGAAAGATCTATTGTTCCTGCCATGCAACATGGCTGCCATGCAAAAACCTCTATTACTGGTATTCTGCACCACTGATTTGACCATTGGTTAAGAGGTATCCATAGTATTTAACATTGGTTAAGCGCTAACCACGCTTCAAGCAACCTGGGCCAGGAGTTGCAGAATTCAGTTCCACACTGAGCAACCCTCGCCATTTTCCTGGCTAGTCAATAGCAAACTACTTTTCCCCTCACCAGTTGGTTATTACTGGTATTCTGCACCACTAATTTGATAAATGTCAAAGGTTCTGCTGTACAGGTATTTAGTCCAGCAAAAATACAGAAAACCAATGATTCCTTTTTCAAGCCAGCTTTTTCAGGGGTCAATAACTTACCTTGTTCCATACAG
The DNA here is from genome assembly GCF_036669935.1 of Montipora foliosa. Lineage (NCBI taxonomy): Eukaryota > Metazoa > Cnidaria > Anthozoa > Scleractinia > Acroporidae > Montipora > Montipora foliosa. The sequence goes on along the minus strand of NC_090882.1, from coordinate 23,508,634 downwards.
ATTTCCATTGTAGACTGCTGATTCAATAAATTCACCATCATCAATACTTTTTTGCATTGCTTCACGATCAGTAAAGTAGTATTCTAGAAAAAACAAACAAAATTAGTAAGTCCAACAGACCTTTAGGTGGCTCTAACCAGTTTCAACACTATGAAGAGAGACTCTCTTTAGAAAGACTGGCACTGCACACTTTATCATGTAACAGCAATGTTACGGTACCATATACAGGGTTTGTACACGTCTTGAAAAGCCTTGAAAAGCCTTGAATTTTGAGAGTGCATTTTCAAGGCCTTGAAAATCCTTGAAAATCTCTGCTCTTCATTCCTGGTCCTTGAAAGTCCTTGAATTTTTTTCTGGCCCGCATTTTTAATCTTTGAAAACTTCAGTGAAAATAATCAGCCACTCAAGTCATGTCATACAAACATACATTATTTTCACGCATGTACGTTACGGAAAATGTCAGACCATTTCTATGGGTAAATTCATCGACGTAAATAAAAAAGAGGTCCTTGAAATTTCAAAATTTGGCCCTTGAAAGTCCTTGAAAAAGTCCTTGAATTTTTGGTTTGAAAAAGTGTGCGAATCCTGCATATAAAACACTGATAATTGCTGAACAGGATGCGGTCATTGTTGTGACGTTATAAGTTACCTTGCCAACAGGAAAGCCCAGCAAAAACACCCTTTACTTTGGTGTTTGGGGACTCTAGGGACTCCTATTTTTTATTGCTGGAAAGTGATCAGAAGGCCAAGATGAAACTTTCTGCAAAGTTTAAAAAAATTCTGTACTACAGAATCAGAGCCTCCTTTAAAAAACCACAGATTTAAGGTGGCTCTGACTCTGCAGTACAATTTTTTTTTAACTTTGCAGAAAGTTTCATCTTGGCCTTCTGTTCACTTTCCAGCAATCAAAACTGGGGGTCATCAGGTTTGTTTTTGAGATATGTGCGACTAAATGCATTGTCACAGTGACTTATTACAACACAATTTTAATGACCACATCTTGTTCAGCAATTAAACTGGTGTTTATTATGGTACCATAACATTGCTAATAATTATGTGATACAGCATTGTAGTACCAAATCATCCAATAAGAACCACATATAAGTTGAAACCTTTGAAACTTTCGGCTGGAGCCACGTCAAGCAAGAATTCACATTCTTTCCAAAACCTACAGTAAATCCAGACACGATGTGTATCACAGTGACCATAACAAATGCAGCTTAACACTGTAACTTGCTTTCCTTTGCTATAAGACACGTGTTTGGACATGATGGAAGAGTTTAAAGGAAGCTCTAGATGTAGCATTGGTGAGCTATTGGCTTACAAAAAAGGTCTTCAAAAGGTCCTTGAGTTTTCAAAACTTTTAACCACAACTCGATTAGCGACCTTTTCCAGCCTCCCGGTCCTTTCTCTTTAACGTTTCATGATGAATTGGAAATAAAATGTGTCATTCTTTAGCTGACCTGGAGATTTTTCCCTGGCGTTTTTGTTGCCATAAGATCTTAACCAATGCTTGAAGTAATGTGTGACATATTACAGTTGCGTTATCTGCGCAGTAAAAGTTGCGCACAAAAATTAGCGCAAACGTCCTTAAGTAACTATGTATTGTATTTAGTTGATAAGACTGACAGTTATTTTTGCCAAAATATACCAGTTACTGTCGGGTAATAATTTTAGCCAAGTATCCAATAACTGGATTTGTTGGAAGATTTGGTTTTTGCAAAGCGTGGCAAAGAAAAGTACTAAAGTGCATGTGGCACACGCAACACAATAATAATTGCTATTTTTTCCTTCATTTAATCAACAATATTGCTTTGTGCCATTCCCACTTCTGTAGCCATGATAGTAAGGTCTTATAAATTTCCATTAATGTCACTATTCCATAATTTAAACTAAGAGTAGAGTGTAACGCGACTAGATAGTGTAACAACAACAAATAAGCAAATAACAATATGGCGTAATTGAGGGGGACACAGCCCTGTGGCAGGTTTTTACGCGACTTAATAATAGGTGCAAAAACTAAAAGCCTCACTTATTCCCCCACAAACGTGGGAATAGAACAAGAGTATTGGCAGAGCCTTTGTTATCTCCCCAGCACAGCAGAGGCTGGATCGGACAAGATAAAGGCAAGGATATAAGATGGCAAGACACAAGCAATGCCAAAGCTTGGGGGAAGTCGCTACGCAGACTTAACCGACCACAAGGAGTGACCCCAGTTTATTGGCAAATAACAAACAAAAGCCCGTCTCCCGGGGAGGGAGGGTGGGAAATTTTAAAGCAAAATTGTTACAAACTGTGTACTCTCGGGCAAGCTGCCAGGATTATGCCCTGTTACAGTGTATTGAGATTTATATAGCAAGACAGTGTCTCAAAGTTCGACCAATAGGTACAGCTGTACTACGAGCTAAAGAGACGCCACGTGGCGGGCTTGTCAGCCATGAATGGGGCTAACAAATATAAGGACCAATCTAGGAAAAGCTAAGATATATCACTAGATTACTCAGCAAGATAGAAGCTAAAATACAGACATGAATAGCGTTTGTACTAACTGCTAGAATAAGGGAACATTCATTTATGAATTCAGCATTCAATATTGTTCTATTATTTATCTTACTGGATTGCGTGACGAACGAAAGCAGTCTTGCCCTCTAGGGGTGTCATGTTCCATTAACTGTGTTTTACCAGCCGGTAAAAGCGTTATAGAGAGGAATTGTGAAGTCAAAATACAGTATGCCTTTTTCCCCTACAAAACGCATAATAAATTACAATGTAGTAGTTTTGCCCCTGTGTACAGTAACTGTTAAATTCATAAATAATATGGTTTACCCCTTCCATCAGCTTCCCCGGCCCGTGGACGTCGAGTTGTATCTGAAAATAAAATACACTTCTGAGTACTAGGTCAAATATAACAATAAATACCTGAACACCATACCAATAGATTATCATGAAAACTATACTTGTCAGGAGAGATGAAAACACTGATCCCCAGTCCATGGACTGTGAGAAATTGTTCTAAGATATTTGAGTTGAGCTGATTCATGACCAGCGATCACCATGTTGACAGATGAAGTTATCGTTGCGCACTGGCAAACGCAACTATCGTATCACATTTTTTAAGGTGTGGAAAATCTGTGATTCGAGTGAGAGCTCTGTGAGCAGTGCGATTCAAGCAAGAGTACTGTAACAGTAACTGTTGTAATGAGGGAAAGCTAACTTGGAAAAGAATAAACCGTGAAGTGTCGGAACCTAGCGGACTCGTTGGTCTCATTCCCCATACAGTGGCACCTCCTACGGGACAAGGCGAAGCATGGAGGAACTAAAAAAAGAAGCCGACGCTAACATCCAAAGGTTGAAATACACTAGGGCGAAGACACATGGCATTGTGGAGAAAAGAAACTTGGAAGCAGTTGAATGTCAACGCGAGAACCTAAAAGAATTAGTGAAAGAAATGGACACACTTAAACTGAGGGTAGAACAGACCATATTCGAAGCTGGTAAAAGCGCCGAAGAGGTTGAGAATTGGAGCCGTAGCATTGAAGGACCTATTGCTGAAGCTGATGGAGACATGGCTACACGACACCAGTAGGAAGGTTGAACACTGAAAACAAAGGGATGAAGAAGAAAGGAGATCTCGTGAGGAGGAGCTTAAATTTGAGAGAGAACAAAATGAAATTAGAACTCGAACGTGAGATGGAAGAAACGAAGGTCAAACGGCACCCTGCCGTGAACACTGAACAAAGTCAACAAAGGGCAGCAATACTCCAGAAGCTGGAAATCACGAAGTTCAAGGGGACGTACAAAGGATGGCTGCCTTTTTGGAACAAATTCCAAGCAGAAATGGACAAGACAAACCTAGCGTCTGTGACCAAATTCGCTTATCTAAAGGAACTTGTAGATCCAAAGGTTCAGACAGAAATGGACGGATTACCTTTCACAACAGAAGGCTATGAGAGAGCAAAAAATATCCTTGTCAGCGAATACGGGAAGACTAGTGAGATTGTGAATGCGTATGTGCAGAATATCATGAATTTGCCTGTCATCACTGGGACACAACCTGCGAATATCCACAAATTTTTACAAGAAGCTTGCGTACAATGTCCAATCTCTGGAGACACTGGGGAGATTGACGGACATAATTATCAGGAAATACAAGGAGTGTGCTCAACAAGCTGAAGAGAATAAAGGCGGATTTAGTTAGAGGACAGGAAGACTGGCAGAACTGGGACTTTCCACGATTGATAAAGGCTCTTAAGACTTGGAAGGAAATAAATCCAGTCAAGGCTGCTGCCTAAGAAAATTTTCCGGGAGCCCTTCGGGCTTCCAACATCAAAAGTTAGTAGCCCAAGTCATTTTTTCAAGAGCCCAGAATTAATTAATTCTGGCTGGGATCATATTTACAAGAAAGTGAGGATGAATCAAGTAAGGCGCCCCTTCGGGCTACTTGTTTAGAAATTTGGTCGCCCACGCTCGCAAATAAGGCGCCCCAGGCGACCAGGCGACCGTTAGGCAGCAACCTTGCCAGTTGAAAGCAACACCAAGAATTTGGAGAAGCCAAGCGCTAAGTTTCGTGGTCGCAAAAAAAAACAATCCAGACAAAAGAAAATGCCAACGCAAAGGGGGTGTGTGTACTGTGAGCCCGCAAACCACAGATCTGTAAATTGTGACAAGTTTATGACAGTTGAAGACCGCAGGAAGCAATGAGGCATTAAACAACTGTGTTAACTGTGTTTTAATTGTACAGGAAACCAACATCCCACCACTGAGTGTAAAAGTTGCTCTGGTTGCCGAATTTGCAACAGAGGACAACATACGTCCATCTGTGATAAATCTACACCACAAGATCAATTGATGACTGCGATGAGCGTGGAAGGGAAGGGAGTGGTTTATCCCATGGTTACAGCCGGAGTGAATGGTATAAAGTGTAGAGCGCTGTTGAATACAGGAGCAGGAAGTTCCTATGCATCATCAACCCTTTAAGATTGTTTACATTTGCATCCAATCCGTCAAGAATTCCAGCGAATTGAAATGTTTGGCACATCTAACTAAGCGATAAATATCTATGGTTTACAAAAATTAATTCGAAGTTTGGATGGCAAATTCTCCTTAGAAGCAGAAGTAAACAAGGTCGACCACAAGGAATTGTTGACACTTGAAAACTGCAAATTCACAGAAATGGTGGAGCAGTTTTCCTATTTGAGAGGTGTAACCATAGCGTATGACGACGATAAAACCTATGTTGCCTAAGATACATGCACACCTGATCCTTGGGACAAACGAGCATGCAAAGATCAAAACAGGAACAAGACCAAGGATTGGACGCCCAGGAGAACCAGTTGCAGAATACACAAGGCTCAGCTGGACCATCACGTCACCTGGAAAGGAATTAGATTTCGGTAATATGTTCCTAACACAGACCTCAACAATCGACTACGAAGAATTATGCCAGTTGGACGTCCTGGGGCTGAAGGAAAAACTTAGTGGAGATCAGGAAACCCTTTACGAAGAATTCAAGGAACAGCTTTCCAGAGTGCCGAAGGCTGGTACGAGACAAGCCTACCCTTGAAGGGGAATCATCCTCCCCTAATTAACAACCGCACGGTGAGCCTGAAGCGTCTGGAAAACCTTGTACACAGATTAGAAAGGCGAGGCCAGCTTGAAAGGTATAAACTAAGACATCATCCAGGATCAGCTAAATCAAGGAATCGTAGAACGTACGGATAAAGCAGGCAGTGATGGGAAAGAATTCTACATCCCCACCAAGCAGTTGTGTGCGAGAATGCAGAAACCACAAAGATGCGCATCGTGTATGACACTTCAGCGCGAGCAAATTCAAGTGCAGCCTCACTCAACGAGTGCCTGGAAGTAGGCCTACCACTACAGAACCACTACAGAAACAGATTTTACACGGTGGCAATCGCGGGCAGCTTGAGGCAAGCATTCTTGCAGATTCATGTTTGTGGAGCAGACCAGGACACTTTGCGCTTTCACTGGTTAAAGGATCTAAGGAGCAAGCAAGTGGAAACATTGCATTTCACCCGAGAACTCTTTGGCTCTTTGGTGTATAAATGGGTACCAGCAAGATGCTGGGGGTAACCCTGTGATGGAATAGCATCCCATCCAGGGGGGAGTAGAAATACTCCTAGTCACTTCATGCCACAGAAACCGGAGATAAGCGCCAGCCTGATGGGTCTCCTGGCGACTTAACCTTACCTTACTCTTTGGCTTAGCGCAGTCTCCGTTCCTCCTAGCCGCAGTTATGATCAAAGAACATTTATGACAATACAAATCAGTGAACCCAAAACTGGTGGAGGAGATAGAGCGCAGCATGTATGTCGATGATCTAATCACAGGCAGGGAGTCAGTGAAACAAGCCCTAGAAGCCAAGCAGACGGCCCAAGAAATCTTAAGTGAGGCAACTTTCGAATTTCACAAGTGGCAATCAAACGTTTGGGATTTAGAGGCTGACAATTCATTCCCAGATAAAGAAAGTCAGACCTACGCCAAGCAGCAACTGGGTGCTAGGAACTTAGGGGAATCTAAATTGCTGGGACTTCCCTAGAATAAAGAGAGAGATGAAATCCAAGTCAGCTTTCCGACGTTCGCCGCTGAACCAACCAAAGGGGTATCCTGGCAAAGATCGCTTAAGTCTATGATCTGCTGGGACAACAATGAACGACAAAAGTGTTCAGGCACTTGGCAGTAAAATTCGATTTTCTGCGTCTTGGATACATTTCCCCCCCCCCCCCCCCCCCCCTTTTTCCCCCAAAACATTGAATTGGGATTGGGGGGCCGGGGATAACAGAGAATTAACGCTAGATGCAAATAAAATAGAACAAATGCTTAGGTATCGAAAAGCCTCTTTTCCTAAGAGTGTCTCAACTACTTTTGTCGCTCATTGTAGCTTCACCGGTAACCCTCTCTGGAAAAGCACTCTATAGAGAGGCCTGTGACACACGAAGTGTGTGGGATAACCCCCTGCCCAGCGACTTAAAAAGGAAATGGAACAAGTGGGAACAAAGCCTTCCAGAGCACATAGAAGCAGCAAGAACCATAGTGAAACATGAGGAGAAGATTTTATCAATCGACCTGCACGAATATGGAGATGCAAGCAGGAAGGGAGTTTTGGCTGTAGTTTACGCGGGAGTGGAGCAACCATCTGGCATGAATCAAGGCCTAGTCACAGCGAAGTCGTGGCTCCCTAAGAAGGGACTGACGATCCCCCGTTTGGAACTACCGGTAATTACTTATAATATAAACTATTCTATTTAAATTATTGAAAATTGACAAGTATGGGACAGTTGAAAACAGTGATCCCCAGTCCATGGACTACCCCAAAAATACAATTGTGAGTGAGTACTATTTATTGATCGTAAGCAGCATCACAATAATTATTAGTGCTTGTACTAAGCCTAAACACCCATTTTAAATGACATTGGTCACCAGTATTTAAGTATTTACGGTAAGCCTAAGCACCCATTTTAGCTTTTGATAATAATTTTTGTGATGGCTGATTACTTCATGTAAGTGAAGTGAGACTGGTTCAATTCCAGGGAAATATTAGTTGCATGGGGCCATGCAGACGAAAATAAACAAGATGCATGCAATGTAGGTACCTGTAGATACTGGTAATCAATTCAGTTCTTTCATTAGTACTCATTCGAAATTGTGTTTTTTGTGTAATTTTACTGTTACACACAGTAGTCTCTTTTAATGTAGTCCATTTGGGTAGTCTAT
>NC_090882.1:23465900-23493400 GCF_036669935.1 Montipora foliosa | reverse complement strand
AAATCCATCATTATGTATGCCTTTCTTGACAATGGCAGCAATTTTAGTTTTTGCACAGAGTCGTTGGCATTGCAGCTTGGATTGAAAAGCCAAAGGACTAAGATATCTTCGTCAACTCTGGAAAAGAAAAATAGCACGGTTGATAGTTTCATCATTCACGATTTCCTTGTGTCTGACCTTGATGAGAATGAGTATATCTGCTTACTGACGTTGTACACCAGACATGGAATACCTATCAGCAGCGACGACATCCCTACCCAAGATGACATTGATTGATGACCTCATCTTCAATGCGTTTTTATTCCCAGTATCCAGGATGAAGTGGGTCTACTCATTGCCGCTGATGTACCTGAAGCTCTAGATACGCTTGAAATCAAGAAAAGTCACACCACGAGAACAAGCATTGGTTGGGCTGTTAATGGGCCATTGGGACACCATGGTAATCGATCAAAGACTTCACGTTTCTTCGTTAAAGCTGACCCTCAGCTTCACCAGATGGTCTAAGAATTTTACAGTTGTCCAATGTTCCGAGTCAATAGCCAATGACAAGACGGAGATGTCTCAAGAGGAGATGCGATTCATGCAAAATGCCAAAGAAACAGTGAGGCTAGAAAACAGTCATGACCAAATTTCATTACCATTCAAAGATCATGACATCTTGGTTCCCAATAACAAAACACAGGTGCTACAACGTGCTACAACAAGTTGCAAAAATAGTGGAGACACTTCAACTTCTTGGGGCATTATTAATTTACCTCTTATCTCTCAAACTGTAGCCCCCCCCCCCCCCCACCCCCCACCCCCCACCCCCTCCACCTTGTCAGTGTTGCTAGCAAGACAAAAAAATTGTTGCAAACTTAAAAAGTCAGTATTGAAAGGGGGAGAGGGGAGGGGAAGTGGCAAAGGTTTAAATTCTAGATACGGCAGGAATTGGAAGCTAGAAAAGGTGCTCTTTAATGAAAGTGTCTCAACAATTTTGCAACTTGTTGTAGCTGTTTGAAGAAGAGACTTCAAAGAGGTCCAAAGACTACAGGGCCTTCATAGAGGACACGCTGATCAAAGGATATGCATGTAAAGTTCCCCTGGAACAGAAGATTCAAGAGAATGGGAAAGCATAGTACATTATGTTATAGTTCAATTTGCACTTTGGTACAATTTGTTTTTGAACTGGTACAAAATATATTGAACTGGTACAGAATATATTGAACTGGTACAGAATAATTATATTGAACTGGTGCAAAAACAGTGAAAATAGTTTAATGTTTGTTGAACGCAAAGAACACACTTTGTTGATAACAGCTGTTTGCCATTCATTTACTTACACTGTAGTTCAAGAGGTTACTGAAATAAGGTTTGCTGAGCATTCAGAGCAGGACAGAAATAGCAAGACTTGTTGGAAATACTTAACAGTCTGGTTTGACCAAGAATAACATGAGTGGTTTAAGCACTAATTTACAAAAGTTAAGGTGGGATGAAGAGATTCCCCTACAGTATGGCCAATGTTGGGAATCCTGGCTCGATGATCTCCCTAAGTTTTCATTATTCACAGTGCATCATTGTCTGAGACCACCGGAATTTGGCCAAACTACATCAAGTCAACTCCACCATTTCTCAGATGCCTCTGAAGCCACTTCTGGATGTGTGTCGTATCTTCGATCTGTCAACGAAGAGGGCAAGATATGTTATGCGTTTCTGTTTGTTAAGTCTCACTTTGCTCCCCTGAAAACGATATCAATTCCACATTCGGAACTGTCTGCTGCTACACTGTCTGTGTGCCATGACAAAAATGCTGAAAAGAGAGTTGGACATTCCACTTTAACTGTCAAACAGTGTTCTGGGTAGATAGTATGTCCGCGTTACATTATGTGAGGAATGAGACAAAGCGTTTTCACATGTTTGTGGCAAATCGTGTGTCTGTGATACGTGATGGTTCCACTTTAATTAAGTCAGTGGTGATTTGTTGATGGATTCACTAACCCTGGCGCCTTAGCATTATCCGCAGAAACATTGTTGAGCAGCGAACGGTGGAAACCTGAAGCGGATTGGCCTCAAAATCTTGTGTCCTTTGGGAAGTATTCCTGCTGAGGACCATGATGTGAAGTCAGACTTAACAGTGTCAGCCGTGGTATCACAACAGATTGAGAGATCAGGGAAGTCGGTCATGTATATTCCACCTAAAAATCTGCCTTTCATTACATTGGAGGAGATGCAGTTTGCAGAGATAGAGATCCTAAGGAATGTCTAGGATCACCATTTTGCAGAAGATCTGAAGGTGCTCAGTAGTTCTGAAAAGGTACCCCATGTTAATTTAAGAAAATTAATGTAGTTCCCTTTGAAGCTTAGATCCGATCTAGATTGATGGCTTACTGCAGATTGGTAGGAGATTGTCACTAGCTTCAACTCTGTTTGTATCCAAACACCAAATCATCCTTCCTAAGAATTATCATGTCATGGATCTTATAGTCAAGAGTTATCACAAGATTTCTGGCCACTTTGGGATAGAGCACGTTCTAAGTCTTGTTTGTGAGAAGTTTTGGATCATCCAAGCAAGTTCTGTCGTAAGATGAGTTCTTTCTAAATGTTTTGATTGTCAAAAAAGGCAAGGCCCGTTTTGCAAACAAAAGATGGCCGATTTACCAGCGGACGGCATCATTCCTGAAGAGCCACCTTTTACTTCAGTTGGCCTAGATTGTTTTGGTCCTTTCCAGGTTCGCCATGGCCATGCTCTCGTAAAGAGATATGGGGTCATCTTTATGTGCCTGGCTATCCACGCAGTGCACCTGGAGATCGCACAGCTTGGATACCGATTCTTTTTTAATGGCACTGAGAAGATTTATACCTAGACAAGGCCAGGTTAAAGAAATCAGATCTGATATCGCTACCAACTTCACAGGCGGTGAACAAGAGCTTAAAGAATCTATTAATTCATGGAATCATTGCAAGATCCAAGAAAGTCTTCTGCAGAAAAAGGGCAAATGGATCTTCAATCCTCCATATGGCTCTCACTTCAGAGGCCTGTGGGAACGTTGTATATGCACCATAGGTAAAATCCTCCAACCGCTTCTCGGCACGCCAACTTTCGATGACAAAAGCTTGGCTACTATCCAATGTGAAGTTGAGAGCATATTAAACGAGCGACCTCTCACAACAGTCTCACCTAATCCATGTGACCCAGAAGCCTTGACACCTAAACCACCTGCTTCTCTTGAAACCAACACCACAGCTGCCACCTGGCATATTCCAGAAAGAAGATTCCCTCACATGCCGCAGATGGAGACAAGTACAATATCTTGCCAACGTTTTCTGGAAGAGGTGGTCAAAGGAATATCTGCCCCTCCTACAAAGCAGGCAAAAATGGTTAAGGCAACGCAGAAACCTCTCAGTTGGAGATATTGTCCTTGTCAGTGCAGAAAAATGTCCTTGGAATTTCTGGCCCGTTGGAAGGATCTTGGAAGTTTTTCCTGACAGAAAAAGTCTTGTTAGTCGTGTAAGGGTGAAAACGAAACTTGTCAGCAGTTTTAGAGAGACCCATTGAAAAACTTTGCTTACTCCTAGAAGTCTGAGTTCCTCTACAGAAGATCATTGGCCTAACTTGTAATGCAGTTCCAGCACTTCAAAGGGAACACTTAGAACCTTAGGAGTGTAATTTTAAGTGCTTCGTCCGAACTCATCACTTTGGGGCCAGCATGTAGGATCTAAGTGTTGAATTGTTTGTAGTTTTGTAAAGCTCATTCCCACTTCTTTCTAGTTCTTGTCTTTTAGTGTTACTTATCGCCTTTTCATTAGTGTGCTTACAAGTCCTTTAGTGTAACCTTTCGTCTTTTCATCAGTTTGCTTTGCTTTTGTTTCATTAAATTTTGTACGCTTAATGTCGCTAGCCTTTGCATAACTTATTAGTCTATGAAAGCCGTAATTCTAATTTTAAGTTCTTCTTTCTGTCTCTCTTCCTTTGTTAATACATGTATGTTCGTCTCTCCAACAATGTCCTCGCTCAGCTTGCCCGCAAGCTCACTCACACTGCTATGTGCTTCGTCTTTTTCGCTCGGATCATCTTCCCCTCCTTGCCCACCCTTCAGCGGCCATTCATTGTTGGGCTTGGATTCTCGCCAGTTCCATACAAAATAGTTTCGCACATCGTCACTGGAAAGTTTATTGATCTTGCCGAATTTCTCTCAGTTAACTTGAGGGAAAGCAAGTCGGAGCCCGAGCTTCTTTTTGATGGAGGTAGAGTTGTCTTAAGGTCTTCCACTTAGCTGGCTCTTGCATTCGACATTCCTTCATGGAACCAAGTGGGAGTTCCTCTGCAGTTGTCTGCAAGTCTTGGAACAATGGTTTTTGTGTGACAACCTCTAGCATGTGCCGATTTGCACAATGTTGCTCTGTTTGCTCTTCCAACCACTGGGCCTTAGATTGCCCTCAGCGCAAGTGGAAACCAACCAGATCCCCAAGCCCCGATAGCAAGAAACAAAAAGTAACAGTAGGGGTTACTTAATTTATGCCACCTCTATAATTACGTTACAACTGCTTGTGTGTTATTTTGATATATCGGACAATTATTTGTCTTTTGACTTTGCTTTTCACTTGAAGGTGTTTGCTTCAGTTGTGATACATACATATAGCCTTGTCCATGAATCTGGGGATAACATTAATTTTGTTTCTTTCAGTGATATAGCAGATACAAGGTTTTTTTTTTTACTTTCAATTTTGCTTTCTTGTAATATGTTACCGTAAATATTATCTTTCAGTATTGCATTTCCTAGTTTAGGGTACAGCAATTATTTTATTAAAGGGTCCCTTTCCCTTTGCCTTTCTCTTGCAATTTCTGTGAGCTTGCCTCCAGTGCCCTGGGTTTCTCCCCCCTGAATGTTAGCCGGTTGGCCCTCGAGCTTTAGCACCACCCTGACCAGGCCTTGGTGTCTGTGGTCCTTCAGGGTCTTTCACAAGGTTTCATTTAGGCTTCAACCCTGGTAACTCCCTACGTTCCTAAAAAAAAAACAAGGCATCTGCTTACCAGCATCCTGAAATCACCGATGCATGTTTATCGAACGACGTTGCACTGGGACGCATAGCTGGTCCATTCCTTTTCCCTCCAATTTGCAATTTGCACATTAATAGCTTTGGCAGTCATACCCAAAAAGGGCCAACCTAATAAGTGGCGTGTTATTTTGAACATGTCATCCCCTATTGGTGCTAGTGTTAATGAGGGAATCAACCCTGAGGACTACCCTCTTCAATATAATAATTTTTATTATACAAGTTGATGACCATCATCATTAAGATCATCATTAAGATGGTCTGCAAATTTGGTAAGGGGGCCCTGATGGCCGAGTTTGACATCGATTCTGCCTATCACCACATCACTGTTCACCCCTGCGACTGGTACCTTCTTGGCATGAAATGGCATTCCAGGTGTTATGTAGACTTATCCATTCTATTTGGTCTACGGCTCACCCCACATCTTCAACTCCATAGCCGATCTGGTCAAGTGGATACTTAAGCACAACTACCAGATATCTGACCTTTTACATTACCTCAATGATTACATCACAGCCAGCCCTCCCAACTCTTCCCTGTGTGAACAACATTTGTCCGTTGCTTCTTCAGTTTGTACGGCTCTTGACTTTCCTCTTCATCCTGCGAAGAAGGTGGGTCCTACCACTTGCATGGTTACCCTAGGCATCGAACATGATTCTATCAACCAATTGGCCCGTTTGCCAAATGACAAAATGGATTCTCTCCTTAATCTTCTCAATCATTATGCTTTCTATCAGTGGCATATCAAAAGGCAGCTTCAATCCCTTATCGACCATCTTCACCACACTGCTAAAGTGGTTTGGCCCGGTCGCGCCTTTATACACCGCACGATCTATCTGCTCTGACGTTTCCGCGGAGATGACCATCCCATCCACGTCAGTGCTGAATTTAAGAAAGATCTGCAGTGGTAGCTCCAGTACTTGGCTTCCTGGAATGGTGTTTACTTTTGGCTTTAGCCCAACCTTTCTCCCCCAGTCAACTTGGAGATGTCCAGTGATGCCTCTGGGTCTCTGGGGTTTGGAGCAGTCTTTCGCTCACACTGGTTGTTTGGCAGATGGCCCTCAGTACTTCAGTCCTTGTCTATTGAGTACAAGGAACTCTTTCCCATGATAGTTGTCTCTGCTCATGTGTGGAGTTCCTCCTGGTTCAGGCAAGTTGTGCTTTTCCATTGTGATGACGAATCCTTGGTTTACATTTTAAACTCTCGTACTTCTACAGACCCTGATGTTGTGCGTCTCCTTGGCTCACTTCTGATGACAGCTGCAAAGCATAATTTCATTTTTACTGCTTAGCATGTTGCTGGTTCTGACAACAAGATCCCTGATGCCTTGTCTCGTTTTAATTGGCAGGCCTTTCATCGTCTGGTTCCGCATCACCATCCTACAGTCATACCGCCTCACTTGTGGGAGAGGTTACCAGTAACTTACCAAGCTTGGAACAGGATTGCCTTGCACTGATGGCCCAGGGTTTGGCTCCCTCTACACACCATACTTACGAATCTGCGCAGCTTCGTTTTGTCATTTTTTGTTCTCAAGCCAGACGGCTCTACCCCAGTGGTTCTCCATGTCCTGCTAATGAGTGGACCCTTTGCTTGTTTGCTACCCATCTCTCCTCTTTGCTTTGTTCAGCTTCCATCAAGATTTATAAATTTATCCGCCATCCGTTCCGTGCATATTGACCTTGGTTTTCCTGACCCATTGGTGGACTACCTGCAGTTGCAACATGTCCTGCATGGGATCAAGCGGACTCAAAGATCGATAGATAGATAGATAGATAGATAGATAGATAGATAGATAGATACAAATGTAGATAGATAGATAGTTTATTGACTGAATAAATGGCAGCCCGTGAAGGCTGAAATACATATTCATAAAACTAGAATAGATAAAATTACAAAACTAAGTATAAATTGTATTGATTATAAATCCAATTAAAATATCAATGTTAAAGTCAATGTTCATTGTTTCTTTTAAGACTGGAGGTTATAATAAATGTATTCTTGAAACGGTCGGTTTTCCACTTTAGTATAGAAAAATATCTGTTATGCCTAAGAGAAAGTATTGAATTGTTCTTGGGAGGGAGCAGCTTATTTAAACGGTTATCACTGTCTTTTACTATGGCGTCGAACATCTTATCGCAAATAGCTTCATTATAAGTAGTAATCTCTGGAATACCAAGAAAATATAGAGCATCGTTATACGCTATACTAGGGCAGATGGAATTTGATTGATTTTGAAATCAATCACCAGGTTCCTCTTGCCTTCCTATAATTACAGACTACCACATGCTTGTTATATACCAGTCCCTCTCATTTACCAACGTACCACGATCACGTGATCAATGTTCTGGGCTGCTTCCACCCTTGCCTATTTTACTTTTCTCCACTCCTCCGAATTTACAGTTTCATCCTTATTGGCGTTCAACCCCCTCATCCACCTGTCAGTCAGTGACATTGCTGTGGATTCTCACGCCTTGCCTTCCTGTCTTCAAATTAGCATCAAGGCTTCCAAGACCAACCCTTTTCGGAAGGGCTGCCACATCTACATTGGCATGGGTCGTCCGCCTCTCTGTACTTTATCTGCCCTCATGCAGTATCTACCTATACGAGGCCAGTCTCTCTCTCGTACTCTATTGACAAGTTGGCTTAAAGATATTTTCACTGCTTCTGGGATACAAGGATCCTTTTCAAGTCAAAGCTTCAGGATTGGTGCTTCAACTGTTGCTGCTCATGCAAGCATCATCATCATCTTATTCAGGCCATGGGGTGTTGGAATAGCGATGGCTATAAACTGTATATTAGAACTCCTGCAGAGGCCCTTGCTCAAACGACTTCCTTGCTGTCACAATGACAGCCATTAAACAAAAGACTAAACAATAGTTGTGGTTACACTAGCCCTTTTACCAAGGACGTTTTTGTGTGTAACCGCTTTCCCTAGACCGAAACTCCCCTAGGGTTATTTCCATGGATACCTCAGAAAGAACAAAAGAAATTCCCATGACAGTTCCTGAACTGAAAAGTACAGTTTATCTCCTCCCTGAGGCGGCTTGGCCAACCATTAAGTAGAATGTAGCTAATACAAGAAGATCACTAATTATATTAACTATTTAATAATTATTCCACGAGCGCACGTTGGATATGAGATGGTAAATAGCCAATGAGGCGTGTAGCACCGAGTTGGCTATAACCAGTCTCATATCCAACAAGCGCGAATGGAATAATTGTTTTATTAAATTCCTTAAACTACAAAAGTTTGGAAGTACGAAATACGAGGGAAGAAAGAGAGAAAATCCGAGCAGAATCGAAAAAACTTGATGAAGATGCAACGTTGTGTAATACCTGGTAGTTAGACAGACGCAGGCTCATCACAAAAGCATTATTTTACCTACCTACTTCTCAATGTCGGAATTGATCCAAACTTTCCACAAACATGCTTTTTTTTTTGCTTTGTTCAGAGAGAAATTTCACTTTCCGGCGAAAAAATTTAGCTTAGCAAAGCTTAGCGCAATCAGATGCCATATAAGGCCAGGTCAAACTAAGGTATAGATCGTTTTCACTGTCACGCAATGAAAAACTAAATCGAAAACCATCCAGTGGAAAAAGTCAAGACTTCGTGATGTTGTAGAAGATAAATGAAGAAGACACTTCTCCAAGTTTTAGGCCTGTGCGTTTCCCCAAACTTCAGATATTCGTCGAAATGATTCGCAGAAATTTACAGAGCCCAGTATGAAAACGCCATGTTGGTGCACATCTGTGGTGCACCAATATGGCGGCCAGAAAATAGTGTCAACATCTGTTACTTACTTTGGCTATCTAGGCCAGTGATCATCTGTACTGAACAGACAGCTATTTACTTAAGCACTTTTCCTAATGCTTTAGATTCTAAAAAGGCTCAAAACCATGAGATAAATATATATTTCTCAATAATCTTGATCGTCGCCTCGTGTCACGCACCGCTATAACTCAGAAATTCAAAATGCTCTGGTTTCCAAATGAAGCACGCTATTGAGCTTTAAAATTGCAAATGGATACAAATTTACCGCCTCTTATGCCTGATGAGGATAAAAACTTTCGTGGCTCTTTAGTTTTGGATTTTAGAAAATGATGACGTCACGTGAAAACGATCTATATTCATGAGCTGATTTACCAAGACTGAGTAAACCAATCAGAGCACGAGAAATGCATTAACTGAGATTTAAAATAACCCCTATTATTTTACCCTGAGGGGAGTCTTTTACCGTATAACCCCATCCCAAGGGTAACATGAAAGTGGTATATACCACGAAACTTGAGCTGAATCAAACCCAAGCTATTTACCCTCAAACCCAAGGTGTGTGTAACCACAACTAATAATATTGAAACAATGACTTTAACTTATAAACAGAGAAGCTGCTTACAATAACAATAGCAGGTTACGAGAGTTGCTAGTCATTAAGCTTATCAGCTCTTAGTATATCGTGCATGCATGTAACCGGGTTTTGACAAACTGCGAGCTAGCGTGTAATCAGTATTTTAAGTCTATAATGATGCCGAGATTTGTAAGGAGGGCCAGTCAACGAGCATTTTAAATCCTGTCGGGACGCCGACAATTTAAACACAGCCTGGCCTGAAGGGACGTACGTCGATATGTATACACTTTTAATTCTGTAACATTGTAATTTTGAGCCAATACCGACTATAATTAGTGGCTTAAAATGATGGAGAATATATACTATTAACATATCAAGCCCTTGTCTTCAGCCCCAAACCATATGATCGATCGCAAAGAGACCAAGTGTTTAAATTTGATAGTTTTTACAAATTTTCAAGTTCTCACTCACAAATGTCTGATAAGGATTTGATGGTTTACAACTTACCAGACATTGTCGATGTCCTGAAAAACAAACTCCAGAGAGATCCTGCTGTCCTCACAGCCACGTTTCCTTGACCACGTCAAATATTTAAAGAGGAATATTCTGAATATTATAAATATAAATATTTAAAAAGTTTCCACCTTGAGACACCGGTAAGAGGCGGCTTTTGCCAGCGGCAAATCTGAGGGCTAAATATCCTTCGTGTAGCGTTCGGGAAGTAATGGCAACGTTACAGAGGTTTTTTGGGCATTTTCCGTTTGTAGGATTCTCTAGGACGGCTCTACCGAGATTTTCAGGGCAGCTTGTCTATAGGAACTATTCCCGAAGGTTGAAAGGAAAAAGACCAAAAGGAGAAAAGGAAAGCATTGATATCGAAGGAATTTTAAAAAGTTCCACTGCCAAAAAAGAATCTCCGGCGACTCCAAATGTTTCCGACGTTTCGAACGATTCACCTGGTAATGAAGAAATTAAAAAGTGGCAAGTTTCAGAAGATAGGACTAATTTGCTGAAACAAGGCGAACGAAGGTAGATCTAACCAATTACTTAATTACTCAAGGGTGTGGGGGTACTGTAGCTTGTCCCTTAGGCACTAATCATGCAGGGATGGCAATCTTTGGAGATCTAAAATCTGGAGATATTCTCCATCCGGTCTCGCCAACTCCCCGCCCCTCCAAGATTAACTCACCCATCCCCCTCCCCACCAGTCCTTCAGAATACAATAATCTATCTTGAACAGGAAATTTGCAGGAAAACAGAGCACTGGTATGTCGAGAATTTTTATTGGTTAAACAGAGAGATCTGATCAATCAATCGTTTATATGGCTGTGATGACAAAAGAGTTTTGTTTAGTTTAGAGATGAAGAAATGCATTAACAAACGATGAAATGAGTTTGAAAAAACCAATTTTTTTTAAACTTGGGGATGGAATTTGAGCCTCTAATGGAGCAAAGTCTTTAAAATGTTCAGAGTCATTTTTATCCAGGAGATTTGATGACCCATACGGGAGACCGGGAGATTCGTTCAGTATGCGGGGGACTCCCGGATAATGCAGGAGAGTTGGCATGTATGCTAATGGTGAATCATACAAAATCTTGCATGAATAAGCCCTGGCCAAAAGCCCAGAATAACCACATAATTTTCTGGCTTATTCTGGGCTTAAGAATTTAATTTTCTCCGGCTTTACAGAATTGGAAATATCGGACCATGGTTTAATTTGTTACTGACAGTATGGTGTTACCCGTGACATCGGGTCACGTGAGTAACACATCTTGCTAATCATGCGAGTTCGTAGTTCGTTCTCATTCGAGTTTTTGTATGTACAGTGAGTAGTACGTGCAGTGAGTAGTACGTGTTTGATATTAAATCTATGTGAAACTTCAACCAGGTTAGGGTTAGGTTGGTGACGTAATTCAGAGGACTGGGGAGAAAAATTTTAACGCCGTATCCCACAACCGCGCGCGGCCTTGGTTGTAGTTTCCAAACTCCCTGCAGTATTGCCATCGCCAAAACTCAACAGATCATTACATGTCTACCACATTTCCTGTTACTGAATGAACATTCAAATAGACCTGACAAGATCTAACCTCGCCTCTGCCATGTTGAATTTGAAAATAAGGCCGCGCGCGGTTGTGGTATACGGCGTTAAAATTTTTCTCCCCAGTCCTCCAAATTACGTCACCAGTTCACCTGGAAGATTTGAGCCTCTGAATCCAGCGAAACGCCCTATAGCGTCACCTTCTCACACATAGTTTTTGGTTTTCTGGCAACAAGTCTGCTATAATGCAGGGATTAGTTGAGGTGTCATTTTATTTGGTCCACCTCACACTAGTTGCAAAATTACAGCATTATTAAACTTGTCCAACGACATGGACCTAAATTGATTTTAAATAAATGGAGGGGATGCAGCTTTTGGCTGATTAATACATTGCCTGCTCAGGTGCCCTAGGACAACCCCCCCCCCCCCACCCCCAGGGGGACAAAAATCCCAAAAAACATACCCTGGCTGGCTGCAAGTCCCCATTAAGCCCTTATAAGGGAGTACCCCCCCCCCCCCCCCCTGGGACAACCCTAGTTGACAAGTAAAATCATCTGGCATTTGGGAATTTCAATTATTTCTTATTGAATTAGGTCCTTGATTCCCCCCCAAAAGAGGAGGGAGATTTTAGATGTTTTCTACTTTCCTCCGAGGACAGTTGTGAACAAGAGCTCCCCCATCAACTGTCAGGTGACTGTCGACTGATAGTTGGCCAATAGTCGACAAACAGTTGGCCAACTTTAAGAAGAATCAAAAAAGGACAGCCAACCAAGAGTTGATAAGCTGTCAGTTGCTTGTTGAGAAAACGTTTTAGAAAATTATGATATCTTTTTACCAATGCGAGTTGCTGCACGGCAAACCAAAAAGCTCTACTTGTCTGGGATTCGTTTCGTGGTCACTTCTCAAATTGTGATCTTAACATTTTGTTGCACAAAGTACTTGGCTATAAGACACACCCCAATTTTAGCACTAACTTGCCACCCAAGGCCAGATTTCTCTTGAAAAAACTGTGTGCCTTATAACCAAATAACTGCGGTATTATTTCGTACATGATAGGAAAAATGGTGTGAACCTGATAGTGCATTACATGATTTATGGTCACTCATGATGTTTTGAAAGATCTCAAATTGTGCTCACCTATAGATGGTTTTCACCTGCCGTCACAGCAGCCATGTTGCTGCACAGAACAATAGAAAGAAAAGGCTTTTGGGAATTTGAGTCTATTATAAGGCAAAACATGAGCCTTAATTTGCTATTGTTTTGTGCACCAAAATGGCGGTCTCATCACGTGATTGAAAACCATCTGTGGCTTGTGCAATTTTAAGATCTTTAAAAACATCAATCGATGACCGTAACATCATGAAATGCACTTGTTCATACTATTTCCCATACTTGTTTAATCATCTTGTTTATTCTCTCTTTTTGATCTTTTACTGTGCTCTGTGAACTTGAATTGGTACTCTCTGTACTCTTGGTTAATATCTAGTCAATGATAATTTATTTTTAATAATTTTTTTCAGGGTGGCAATTATTGCAGTTGTGACAATGCTTGTTGGATTTGTTGCAGTGAAGTCGATAGTGTACGGTAAGGATAGTTTTTTTCCATACCTCAGCTTGCTGAGGCTACATGTATTCTTTTTTAATGGGCACTTTGTCAACTGGTGGGAGGCGTGGTGGCCTCATGGTTTAATAGTGCGTTCAACTCCGGATTGAGTGGTCCGGGCTTGGGTCCTGGCCGGGGACATTTTGTTGTGCCATTGGCCAAGACACTTTACTCTCACGGTGCCTCTCTCCACCCAGGTGTATAAATGGGTACCGGTGAATTTAATGCTGGGGGTAGCTCTGCGATGGACTAGCATCCCATACAGGGGGGGAGTAGAAATACTCCTAGTCACTTCATGCTATGGAAACCAGAGATAAGCGCTGGCCTGATGGGCCTCTCTAGGCTTGTAACAGAGACTTTACCTTTGTCAACTGTGGAGTTCAGGGCTAACCTGCGATCAAGCCCATTTTTAGCTTTGCCCATATGTTCTCTTATGTCGTCGCTCACTAAAATCTATTTTTCGTAAATCGCCAACTCCACAATAGGTACCACGTGAATCTAAAATAGAGCCTGATCACAGGTTAGTTCAGGACACAAACAGGAAGTTTTAGTCATGATCATTAAGGTGCTTGTTCAAAAGCTAATTTTTTTTTTGTTTTTATTTTATTAGTCACTGAGAAAAGAAGGAAAACAAAGGAGGCCACAGAACAACTAGCGCCACATTCCATGATAGCAACTACTGAAACTTCAAGCTGTATGGACTTGCGCTGAAACATCTTCCATTATAATTGCGCACATGATTAACGTGCCTTGTAAATGGCATTCTGCCTGAAGAAAAACCAAGTTAATATTTTGAAACAAGTTAATGGCCAGCCATTGGGTACAATAGTGCTCTTTCAATAACCATCAGTTTGATTACCGTTCACCACTGTATCACTGGTAAAATAAATTGTAGGAGCATGGGTTGTTTAGGTAGAACGTGGAAAACTAAGCAAGGAAACCTAAACATAAATTGGGACAAGGCCAGAGAATAAGAACTTTATCCCCAAATAGGAGTTAAGTGAATTTTATCAGGGCTGAGGTTTAATGGTTACTTTCTGGCACTGGTAAACATCCTAGAAAGGCAACCACTAGCTACTAATCAGACCAGACGACAATTTATCAGTTACCAAGAGGTAACAAGACAAGATAACGAGTTAGCAGACAGAGGATCTTTTGCCATCTTTTCTGTAGCATGGGTTTGGATGTACGAGGAAGGAGGGACTCCCCCTCTCTACTCTGCACTCTCAGTTACATGTATTTCAAAGCAAGAGTGAATTAGATCTATCACTTTGCGGTCTTGCCCAGCACAGTCACAAATGCATTTACTTTTAGATTCACTTTGCGTGCGAAACAAACAAAGGGCCACCAATTTTAACCAATCAGAAGAAGCCATGTCACACATGACTGCTTCTGCCACGTTTTTGTGAGGACAGGTATTCTTAAAAATAAGACTCATTTTGTGACTGCGCTGAGGCGCCCACCCCTGCCATAACCTTCTTATCTAATTCACTCTTGTTTCAAAGTCAATGTTTTGGCACAATAAAAAACCTTTTTACTTTTTATACTACCGTGGTAGCTCATTTGCTCTTTATTAAATTATTACTACTGAGTGATTATATCCCTGTGAGTTCAAAAATGTTTTTCCATTATTGTTGTTTGCAGAAAAATCTATTGATTAAGTCACTTTACGTGCAGGATTCTGTCCTTTTGCTTTGAAGTGCTTTTTAACATACATATCAAGTGTTTTCCCCAAGAAATGAGAAAGCTAAAGCTGCTAATGTCATTAAAGGTTTGTGGTTTTTTGCAGCATCCTTTCCAGCCTTTAGTTCTTCCTCTTCTTGGAATCCTGCAATATAAGCAATATGGTATGCACTGACATTATATAAGTTACCATCCAGTTTTCACCCCATCTGCCCCACAATAATGCTTTCATTTTTTAGGTTGTAGCAACAAATAAATCTTATCAGCTGAATGCCTAATATTTTGGTAAACAGGCCTTAGTTGTTCAAACACTGGGTAGCACTATTACTAGCACGAAATTTCCGAATTTTTTTTGGAAATAGTAAACAACCTGTCACTCTCCTCAAAGAGAAAAGAACAAAACAATGTGCGAGTAAAACCGACCAAAGTTATTACCCAGAAAAAGCCTTATCCAAGAAAATAAGAAGTGGCATAATAGACACAATAGTGCAAGCAGGTGGAGACTAAAACTTCAGGTTTCTTTCTTTTCACGGCCGTGAGAAGAACGAAGGAATAGCATCACGTCACCAGTATTTTTGAAACCACAGAGCCACAAAAAATGTTATCATGTGATCAGAATTTTTGAACCACAGACTGAAATCAACAGTCCGTGAAGTGGGCTGAAAAAAAGCCGGACGTCTCAGATAGATAGTATTAGTATCAGCAAACATGAGGGAATAGGCCTGATGCATATGCTCAAAATTCACCACCAAACCTCACAAAATTGCACAAAATTATTCACATTATCTGACTGGACATGCAATACTGTTTGCGTGTAGGTTTCCTTTACAAGCTTGCTCCTTTGGGATTTAGCTTATCTGTAAAGTTTGATTTTCAAATTCCAGGCTAGTCAGATGTCATCACCCATAGAGGCTATGGTGACTACTACTACTACTTTAGCAGTATATTAAATATCTGACAAGTCATTTTGTGAAATTTTGGGAAAGACTGAAATACTTTCCACTCTGTTTGTTCTCACGTTTTAGCTTTCACATTACAGTACAATGTAGGTACTTAGTAACAAAATGGGTAAATGCCCTTGTGAATGTTCATACCTTTCCAAACCAGAATATGAAATTTATATGTGTTCACACCTTTCCAAACCAGAATATGAAATTTATATTATGTGTTCACACCTTTCCAAACCAGAACATGAAATTTAGATCTGTTGTCCTTATTAAGGCTTTTATGAGAAACCTAGAAACTTGTTTGAAAGGTGTAAAGAACAAATAATATTTTTTAAGAAAATCGACATAACATGCAATAGTATTGTCTTCTCCTCAATCAAGGGGAAGCCAAAGGGCCATGGAAGACAAGAAAAAACAATTTTCACAGGGGTTTACCTGTGCGAGTTGCAATGATTAACAGTCACACATGCCCCTTTTGTTTTTGGGTGGACGTCAATCAAATGTTTCCATGACGAATTCGGCTACTACCAAGTGAATGATGCCACTATATTGTCATGGAAACATTTAACTGACATCCACCCAAATTTAGTTTCGGAAAATGTTGAGGAAGCACATGTGACTTATAACCACTGTAAGAAGATACAACACCTGTACAGCACATGCTATAAAAACGTTTTTAGTCAGTCATTGCCATACAATGGGCAAGATGCTAAAAGTTACTCCTACCTTGTTTTGGGCAAGGATTATCATGAGCCGACGGAAAATCTGAATGAAGTCCAAAAACAAATCCACCGAATGCCTAAAGAAGAAATCAAAAGTAAGGCTGCAGGCAAGAATAATATTGTCCACCTCATTCTTAGTTCCCTACATCTTGTTCTAAAACAAATACATAATAATGAATAATTATTTATCAGCAGTGTTCATATCCACAAGCCTTTGCAGTCAAGCTATGTCACGTGTGACCTGTATCCACATTACTGAAATAAACATTAAATTCTGAATCCCTTTTTAGAGCTTCCAAGGTACGAATGGAATCTTGAAGATTTTTCTAAAAGTTGCTGCAAAAAATGCACAATAACTGAACAATAATAGTTCATCAAATGCTTGAAATAGTTTTCACTTTTCAAACACCATTTATTTTATAACAAAACGGAAGTTTATAGTTAACAGTTTTTGAATTCAGAATCTTAAGAGCAAAGTTCAATTTAAAGTGGAACGCAGATTTGAATAGTCAGTTCACATTTCAAAACAAAAGTGGTCACCCAGCAACACTGCCTTAAAAATACACTTCGTTGTACATTGGCCCAAAGGCTAACCCCTGGGTCCTCCATTTCAAATGCATCATTTTAGTAAATACCTCTTACTAACAGAGTCCGAGGTGCATACTGTAAAATTACAAACCAAGTTTTTTCCTGTCTATTTATGGCCCAAGCGAGAAGTGCACAAGCCATAAATTAACGGGGAAAAAACAAGGATCGATCTGTGATTATACAGTATGGACCCAGAAAACGAGGTTAGTAAGATGTTTCTTTTATCTTTGTGGTAATCAGCCACATGGGAAAGGAAACAAGTTGAAGTCAAGCAGAAGGTTTAACTGCCACAAAGCTTGCTGTGTCAAGATATAAAAAACAAAATCTTCTTTGCTGTTTGAAATAGTTGCTTGCAAGATTCAAACAGTTTCACAAGTTTATGTAACAGAAATGACATGAAAAACTTGCTAGAGCATGTTTTATCGACACTTCCAATTTAGCAGGCCGTACTGTAGGATACAGCCCGCTAATTTAGCCAATCACTGCATGCACACCATCTGAGAGATATCACGTATTAGAGTTTGTTGGCTCACAGTTCATTAAGATGATGGAGATGCTTATTTTCACTTCTATGTGTTATAAATTGCATACAAAGCACAATAAAGTAGTTAAGCACACATATAATTATTTTGACTTAAAGAAATAGGGGCACTTTAAATAAACATGTACATGTTCCTACTTAAACTGTGTTCTTTCTTCATTTATGGTTTGTATAAGTTAGTAATGGCATGGGACCGAGGGCAATTTAGGATTACTTGCAAGGGCATATTTTCAACGTTTCACAAAATTGCCTGAGTCGCGAAGGGCAATTAGTAAAACTTTGAAAATACAAGTGAAATTAATCCTTCATTGTACAAGGGTACATTGCTATTACATGTTTATCACATAAAGGGCAAAATAATTATTGATGGAAGCCCGTTCAGTGCCACAACAAATGACAATCAACTTAACATGCTTTCATTTGGTTAAAGTTAAATTCAATAAATCGATGCTGTCAACAGAAATAATGCTTAATTTAATTAAACTGTATTTTACATGTGGGAAAAAAACACTTTAATCTGACTCAGAATCTGGAAGAAGATTCTCTTGTAACTTAGCTTGCTCTGGATAAACAACTGTTGACCAGTTAGGATCAAGTAATCATGCCTTCTTGATTACCAAAAGTGCCCTTGTGATTAAGAAAAAATGCCCCCCGTCTCGACCAATCGACATTCAATAATTTTGCCCTGTATGTGATAAATTTGTTATGTCTGGTTGGAAATGTGTTGGATTTTGCACAGAGATAATCTCAGATGCTTCATGCTACAGATAAGTTCCAGCTATACATGAAAATTGTGTACTGAGAAGGGGTTTCAACAACTTCTGAAATAGCCGTCCATGATAGCCCATTGAAGGTGGCAGTTTGACAAGTTTATGATAGCATTTTTAGTGAAAATCAAGGCCAACTAGCCGGCGGTGTGAGGCAAAGCAGGCGGCGGTATACCGCTGGTAACTGGCTTCCATTGAAACCCCTGGACTACTGAGCTCTCAGAGCTTTCATGTGCAACTTTACCTTACGATATATCCTTACCAGACAAAGTCCTTGTCTCCTCGCTTGTGCTTGTATACGATCAGCTGAGTGTCATACAGCACAAAGCCACAAAATAACAGCAAGCCACCATACAACTCAACCTAAACCCCCCAACAAGAAGAAGGAAGTAAGTGATTTGAAACTGGAGCTGCATACTGTTAATTGCTCATAATGAATGGCAGTAATTATTTTACCTGGAAGATGATTCGGGCTCCAAGAAACAAATTAACCAGGGACAGGAAACAAAGCATACTCAACCCCGACAGTAACGTTCCTAAAAAAAAAAAAAAAAGCACTCTTGTTGTAGATGCAACAATATTATACAGAAGCAACTGTAGATGTACAAAATGGAGTCAACTAACAGAGTAAAATGTGCATAATACAGTATTATGACAGCTTTTGTGAAATCAATATTGGTATTAAAAATATTCAGTTGTGAAAGATTCACATCTGAATGACAGGCAGTCATGGTCTTGACTAGCGAATCAAGACCATAGTACTCAAGTCCATGGTAAAACGTGTCTTCAGTAGACCATGTTACAGTGCAGACCAGAAATATGCGTCCTACGCAGACGCAAAACGCACGCGCGTTTTTTGCGCACACGCGTTTTTAAATGCGCATTTCCAAACGCGCATTTGATGCGCGTTTTTTCTTTTGTTATGCAAACTTGTATCGTAGATGTGATGTTCATTGTTCCACGAAACAATAGACAGACAATAAAATGAATATTTAATTTCTGTGATCAACTTACCAGAACATTTGAATTGAAGAGCGGTGTCAACTGACCATTGTGAGTTTTCGAAACGACCCTACAAAGTTTTAAATTCTTTCAACTTTCACTGAATGAAAAATAATAAAACTCTGTTGTCATCCTGCAGCTGACCACTGATAGTTAAGTTATTTTGACCTTTCTGTTGCCGAAACTGCAGTTTGGATCGTTTTCACAGAAAATGCCAGACAACGGAGAAAATAATTCTGTAGCTTCTGACTTTTCTGCCAATTCTTCGCAATAAAAGTGCTTTGCCGAAAATTTGTCGAGCTTAAGAATTTCGGGACAAAAAGAAAACAGCGCTACTGAGGAGTTTTTGTAACATCCCAAGTTTTTCGCGAACGTCAAATACTGAGAATGGTGCCACAGAAGTCGTCATGAGATAACTGCTTTGAGGCTCCAACAAGTAAACATTTGGTTCCAGGCTCTCAAACAAAAGAAGACGACATTAGGGCCGTTTATACGAGAGAAAATAAGCCGTGGCTTACTCTAGCCGCGGCGTACATAATACGCGAAAGGGACTATTTATACGAGTATAAACTCCCAGGCCAGGATAAGCCGCGGCTTGAGAAAGCCGTGAACGTAGATTTTGTACCATTTACACCTTACTTATGTCTTATGTAAGCCGCGACCAATGTAAGCCACGGCCTATTTCCCTTTTTTGTCACACAGGGTTTCACTCCGTATGCTTCCAGCCAACCCCGTGTTAATTCTCCTCCGTAAAGCTTAACTAAAGAAAGAAATTGGTGCAGAAGATATCTTAAAGGGGAGATTTTTCAACTCCGAGCGCATTCCAGTGAATCTTGCTGAAGTAATACAGCTGCAATTCGCAAAAGGACACAATGCCGAGACGCCTTTTGAATGTCACGCACGCATTACAAAAATTATTTTGAAATATACGAGAAAGTACCGGTATTACAGATGGCGTAAGTAAGTTTTGTTTGCGAATGAATATACTCCTTATTTCGTTGATTTTACTGCATTTCACTGCGCCGTTCGTCCAAGTCTTGCTCTTAGCGATATTTGTTATTGATCGACTAACTTTACTGACCGTCGATTTCTGTTGGCAAAACCGATGTCTTTCAAATTGAAAATAGTCCTGTTTTACGTTTTAATCACAGGAAAATATTTACATGTATTTCCCTCATTATGTCATTTGTTGATCCAGCGAGAAGTGAAAGTAATTTTCAAATGTCTGAAATTAAATATGAAGCGGAAGCGAGTGCATTGTTGACTCGAATTTCACTTGGAAGCACGCGTTACGTTATTTGAAATTTTGTCAAACACTTCACTGTTGACATAGCCATTGTCTTGCGCTGAAACTAACAATAAAACTTAAACAATGAAAAGACAATGGGCCAACTCATACATACTAATTATCTTTGATGAATGCGCGTTTTTGATGCGCGTGTTACAGACGCAGACGCGTGTGTGCAATTTTCGTATGCTCGTTTTGCACGCGTTTTTTGGGACGCATATTAATTTTCTGGTCTGCACTGTAAACCGTGCATTCCACCTGTCATCCACATGGGAATTTTTCACAAATGAAAGTGATCACCTTAAAGGGCCACCGACAACCACAAGTCTTTGCGGGTGTGCAAGCTATCGGTGCCATTTTCTGTAATAAAGAAACTAGTATTTCTTGAAAAGTCAAATTCCATCGCCTCACATTGTCGTGTTTTGGATGCCCAGTAGCTTCAAACTTTGTTAATATTTTCCTTAAGGAAGGAAAAGCGCCATGTTATTTGGCTCACTACTTCAACCTTAAAATTATGAACGAAAAGAGGAAGGCGTTTGGATTAAAAAACAAATCGAACAGCAAATTCGCAGAAGTTCTTCTTCACGGGATGTTTCTGAAGTGAACCGGCCGATTTGATTGCCCGGATAATAACAACCAACAAAGGCGCGAAAAGGACACTGGTTGTCGGTGGCCCTTTAACCCACTGACACCTCAAACAGCCTCGGACACCTCCAGTTGACCAGTAAAATTGCCTGGCATTAAACAGAGTACGTCTCACTGCAAGGGGTCTATGGGTTAACGCCCAAGTCGCCAGTGGAGGGTAGGTGCCCAAGAAGCCCGGGGGCTGCAACCACAGTCACATCCCCACCTAACAACAGGTGTGAATGAAGAAAAAAATGTATATGTACAAAGTGTCGAATTACAACATGCAGAATGGATTTTAGAGAGTGTTACACACATCCACTACATCCTTTTCTCCTTCAGGCAGACCCTCCCCTCTATCTGCACAATTTTCTGCACCACGGTCAAACTCATCCAACTCTTTAAACTCAATGCAAGGTTGCTGCCTAACGGTCGCCCGGTCCCCTGGGGCGCCTTACTTGCGAGCGTGGGCGACCAAATTTCAGAACAAGTAGCCCGAACGGGCGCCTAACTTATCACAAAGGGATTCATCCTCATTTTTAATTAATTAATTCTGGGCTCTCAAAAAAATGACCCAGGCGACTAACTTTTAATGTTGGAAGCCTGAAGGGCTCCAGAAAATTTTTCTTACACAGCAGCCTTGTCAATGAATAATTCATTTATTACTTTAACATCATTACCTCCCAGGTACAGATAGGTTCGCTGTTCAGCCCACAATGCACTCAGTGTGAAACAAACAAATATCAGTGTTGTAGCAAAGAAAGCTGTTGGGATGATACTGTAATGGAGACAACATCAAACTGATTAATAACAGCTAACTTGTAGATAGATGCAGGTACAGGAGATATGTCTACTTTTTATTAGATATTCACCACAACAAGCGACAACTGTAATCCTCATACATGCCTTTTGCAAGTATAAAATTTCACTTGTGCAATGAATTGTTGATGTATATATAACTAATATTAAGTATTCTACATTCTAAATAATATTACAGAACAGTTACTCTGTAAATAAAGGGGGATAGAACACTAGATTTGCTCATGAAGTTACACAACTTTACACCTATTTGAAGAGAAAAACAATTTAGGGTTAGATGCTATTTGACATTTTAAACTGTATTATGATTACACATGAACATATGACCTGATTCTGATTTTGATGTAACTGCCAACCACTCTAATAAACTACTAATAAAATTTTACAAGTCCATTTCTATGTTCTTTTTAATCTTTGGGTCTATCTCTGAATCTCATTAATTTTGTTTTATCACTCCAAAAGATACACTACTGTTTTTTTGTTTTTTTTTTTGACACTACTGCCTGATGATGGTTGATCGTAAATTCTCTGAACTTTTATACCAACTGCGTTTCACAGTCATCTAGCTGACAGGATGTCCCACTCAGGGTTCGTGCTGGATTTTGTTTACAAATTCAAGGAGTATTCAATCCCTTTTTCAAGGGCTTTTCAAGTGCCCCTTAAGTCCAAAGTTAAATTCCAGGCCTTGATTGTTCAAAAAGTGGATAATGCTATCCGCCGGATAAATCACTATCCATTGGATAGTGATTTATCGGCCGGATAGCACTATCCTTCAAGGAGTCAATTAGTATTCCTTCCAGTATTAAATAAAATAAGTACATTTCAAAGAAAATTCTACCTTTCAATAAATTTAAAATTTACGATGTGCTGAATATTGCCTAAAATGTTACATGAGCCTCTCACCACTAAGGAGGTCCTTCATTGACAATTCTTGCGTTGAAAAGGTGAGGCATGATAAGAACTTACAATACTTATCACAGTGATAGACTGCATTCTTGCATGCATGACTGTCTGACATCAGTGTTAACCCGGCCAGACTTAGCATTTCTAGTACTACTTACTTAAAGCGGCCAGACTTAGTACTTCACTCTGTCTAACACCAGACAATTTTACTCGTCAATGGGGAAGCCCCAGGAGTCAGTGGGTTAAACATAGCCTGTGTACAGCCACCCGCTCTCCTAAAAAATTGGGGAGGAGTGTCTGTGAGTTATCACTGGTAATCGCATTCTGGAATAATTTTGCATATATTATTGAGTGATTTACGCTGACCCAAATTTGCATGGCCCGTATTTCTTTGGAGCTAAATTTTCAAAATGGTGGTCAATGCAATAGATTCCAAACGTGCATTGAAGAGCATCTCCAATAGTCAAGAAAAATGCATAGAGGCACTCTTTGAAGGAAAGGATGTGTATGCAAGTCTTCCAGCAGGATACGGAATGTCGCTGATCTTGAGAGCAGCCCCGCTCGTGGCCAACGAGCTGTTATCTTCCTAAATATGTACACACCTCAAATCTTCCAGTGCAACATGCATTGTAGCTTATTCTTGAGAATGGTTAGACTGGTTAGAGCAAGGCGTTGGGATTACATTGACTGGTAAGGGAATAGCGGAAGACTTTTTTCAAGTGAACAATCTTTTAAATTGCACTATTCACATGAAGATTTGTCACGAGCACCCTTGTTCAGTGCTGACAAACAATTCCCACAAATGTCGATTTACACCCCACAGATAACAATTGTGTTCGTGCTTCAAAAGTAAAACCTCTTCGGCCATCAAAAAGATTTTTATCCATATTTCTTACCATGCACAAAGTAAACACAAACTCATCATAAAATCTTTCACAGTGTAAACGCCACATATTTATTTGGAGAAATGAAAATAAATGCCAATCAAAAGTCGTTGCTTCACTGATGCAGTGATCGAGGGTAATAACCAATCAAATCATTTCCCACACATTCCAGGAAAAATGACGTGGTATTGAACACGATTACCAACGGTAAATCACAGACACTATTCTCCGATGTTTCAGGAGAGCCAATGGCTGTACACAGGCTATGTTAATGACTTCCCGGGGTTCCCCGTTGACGAGTAAAGTCGTCTGGCCGGTTTGGGTGTTATAGGGTTAACCACCATAATTTGAAGAGAATAACAAAGTGGGTATAACAATCTCAAAGTGCCCGGTTCTGTCTTAGCTATTGCTAGAAATGTTCTTGTTTGGGGTATGAATAAAACATTATTCTTTGTTGACCAGATCAATCGCAGTACCTTGGATCAATCTGGATGACAAAATCCATCAGAGGCCCGAGACCGAGTCCTGAAATTAGCAAAGCAAAGATAAATCAAGCAAAGGAGCTTACTCATTTAAAATGCACAGAGTAAAAAGCAATGAAATTATTGAGCTCAAGGTTTTAGATTTCTTCCACATGGAATGTGCTCTATTAGGATTAACAAGAAAAGGGGTTAACACACGGACAATCCTGGCCAAAACATTTGGGACACAGTCTTTTTTCAAAGACAAAACCTTTGACTGTACATAAAGGATACATACAGTATTACCCACCTGTGCAAAAGGCAAACCCCATGAGAATACCTAGAATGCATAAGACAAAACAAATTAATGCGTAACTAAACTGGAGCATCAGTCAAGATGAGGACTTTGTAGCCTTGGGTTGAGTTTCATTGGAAGGAGAATAAAGTGTTTGGATCAAGGGATCAAAGTCATATGTATTAACCCTCGCTAACTGGAACCTTGTGCTAACTTGAAGCAAAATCGACTTCCCCTGGATTTCCTTCATGCCTTTACTGCAATTTTACCGTCCGTAACTCAAACTTCCCACTAATTCGAAGCAAATTCGTTTCCCTTCAGGTCATTCTCTATAACTATATATTTACCCTTGATAACTCAAACCATGTCTGTCGATATAAAAAGACAAATAAAAGAAAAATAGTATGCTGCAACTGACTATTTCTTGACAAAGTAATTATAAATCACATGAACTCTGTAGCAGTAGCCCAACCTTGTTTACATTGAAAACTGCAAAGTTTGCAGTACCTTTAATAGAACTTTAATACTTTACCTCTCCTACTGCTTTGCTTTATGTTACGTTACGTTCTGATTTCTACAGTAATTTAGAAATGAACTGTTCCATTTTCACTTCATTAAAATGTATACTGTGTGAATAGAAAAAAGAGTATACACCAATTTTTCCTCATTTCCAGCCCTTTTTTTTTTCAGCTCCCAATAACTCGAACTCCCCGTATCTTGGACCTTTTCCAATTTCCCTTGAAGGTTCGAGTTATCGGGAGTCAAATGTAGTAAAAAAAGAAATGATGGCAAACAAGAAAATAATTTGTTTACTGTGCCGTTATGGCATCATACATTAAACTGATATTCACTTATTGTATTTCCCTTAAAGTGCCCCTGTGACCAAAAAATCAATTCATATTTTTCTTTGGATTTCAAAACTATGTTAACAAAACACTAAGTGACCCACATTTTAAGCCTTGATTTCAAAAAGACACCTCTTTATTTTAACTGTAATTTTCCTATTTAATGGTCCCCGATTACTAACATTATGTTCTTGAGAGAGCTGGATCGAGGAGAAAATGACGTCAAAGGCTCACTAGTTTAAGAATGCAATACGTGTGTACGCTGCAGAATTAATATGCAGCACGGGGGTTTTGGGCTTTCAGACTTTTAAAGTCACGCTTTGCATACATAATAAGCTGCGTTCACACGCTGAAATTTTAAGCTAGTGTGCCTCTGACGTCACTTTTCCCTGGATCCAACCGTCTGAGGTCCAATCAGTCAGTTTTGAAAGTGAGTAATGGCGGACCATGAAATCCAAAACTTACACTCAAAGTAAACGGCCTTTGGATAAAAATCAAAGCTCAAAATTTTGCCAGTCAGGTGTTAAGCAAACACACTTTCAAAATCTGAAGGAAAAAAGGAAGTGCTTTTTTTTATCACAGGGGCACTTTAAATCTTTTTTGACAATAAACCAAATTAAGCTTAAATCACTTTTAAAAAATCATTAATACACTGTAATTCATGAGCCTAACAGTCTATCAAGACATTGATAAAAAGTCACATGTATGAGCTTTATATCCTGATAAAACACTCCTCGTTAGTATTCTTTATATAAAGAAAACTAATAAGGCATAGCTTGTTTTTCTTGTATGCTAATATTTGAACCGTTGTTTAGAGTCCAGAGGGACACACTCTTTGCGGAATGTTTTTTAAGCTGTTCAAAAAACTCGCAGCACGTGTTTTATCGGGTCTAAAAACACGAGGCATAAACCCTGATAAAACACTGCTGCTCGTTTTTTAAACATTACATACACTACAATATAACAATACAGTCTGCATGAGACATGTTAATAAATTCTTATTCTTAAGTACTTACCAAATCTCTTTGTTTGATTCTTCCCATCATAAGGGGTCAGTGAAAGAGCAATCAGGAATCCAATAGAGGCAATAGCTGACAAGAATCCACCCTTGATGAAACCAAACATAATAAAAACATGCAATAATTATTATCAAATTGCAAAGTGTAAGTGCTCTGCCAAATTATCAGGAGACTACAAATCATCTTAATGTAAAGAAGAGCAAATCAAAATTAATGAAACATTAATTTTTGATGAAATGGAAATACCAGAGCACCAAAGAATAGCCCCTTGAAGAAGAGTAGAGAAAAAGCAAACAAATTTAGGTCGCGTTCTATTGGGATCAACCGTTTTTAGTTGGTTGGGTTTTTTAGTGTTCTATTCAGAAAAAACCGTTTTTGGTCGGTTTGGTTGATCAACTTTTTCAACCGGCATCAAACAAGGTTGAAAAAGCATTGGCAGCGACCGCTGTCATTTACGCGGGCCATTTAAAGTCGGCACGCCGTGTTGCTTCCCCTGACTTGTAAACGCTGAGAAGTCTGGTAATAACTATTCCCAGGAGTTACCGCGTTTCAACCGAAAACGGTTGGAAAAGTGTTCTATTGGGAAACCTCAACCACTCCAACCTTAACTGGTTGCGGTTGAAACAGTTGATCCCAATAGAACACGACCTTAGTATACTGTACAGTGAGAAATATGGGAATGAATCCCAGGCCCCACTGACAGACAAGTGCTCTCACCACTGAGCAACTCTGCTCTGCTTTACAGAATCCAAGAACCCTAATTTTCCACCAAATAACTGAGAAAAAAAGACTCCACGCTGGTAAGAGGATTGACAATACTAGCAAAAAAAGAACTGCTCTTGACGCTTGACACAACACCCATCATATCATTTGACAAAGTTGCACCCATGCAATGACTTTTTCTTTCTTGCTTGTTTTACAGGCGGACAGATGCAAACTACAGGGATGTAGGCTCATTTAATTATGCCAAAGGCAAGATTCACCCAAGGGTCCAGGGGCATGTTCCCCCAGAAAATCTTGAAAATCTAGACTCTCAAAAACATGTTTTCCTTGATTTTGGTGAAAATTTGATCTCATTTTGGGCATTTGG
>NC_090882.1:23455900-23458400 GCF_036669935.1 Montipora foliosa | reverse complement strand
CACATTTCGTCCTCATTAACTAACATTCTTGATATCTATGGTCTTAGCCAATTAATCACGGAACCAACACGTATTACACAGGTGTCAAAAAGCCTGATCGATTTATGCATAACTAATTCCCCGGAGAAGGTTTCAAACTTTGGGGTTGTTCACGTTGGGATTAGTGATCATTCCCTTGTTTTTATGACAGGTAAGGCAAATTATGACTGCAACGGGTCTCGCATGATCGAAATGCGGCAGTTTAAAAACTTTCAAAAAGATAAGTTCTTAAATGATCTCGAGCAAATGCCGTGGAAGAATGTTAGTTCGCACTCTGATCCAAATGATATGTGGCAAGAATGGAAAAACCTGTTTGTCAGCTGCATGGACAAACACGCGCCTCTAAAATCAAAAAGAATTCGTAACAAGAGGTCTCCGTGGATAACGAGTGAATTATTGCTCAGAATGCGCAGAAGAGATGTTCTTAAAAAGAAAGCGATCTCTACAAATGACCATGCCATGTGGCAGCAGTTTAAACGGGCTACGAACCAGGTGAATAATGCAACTAAACTTGCTAAGAAACGATATTTTTCTGAAAACTTGGAAACTAGCAAAGGCAATCCACGTAAAACTTGGGATCTTACTTAGCTCACGGAGTAGTTGTAAGTCGTCCAATATTTTGGAAATCCAAGCTAATAATAGAACTATAAATAACGTCGATGATATGGCGGAAGCTTTCAATGTGCACTTCACTAACATTGCGAAAATGCTAGCTCGTGATATTCCGGTTGGAGAAGTTGACGCTGAATCATTCTTGTCGCCCTCTGATAATTCGTTTTCTCTAAAACCCCCGAGTATCGACATTGTTTTAGACCTGTTGAAAAAAATCGATGAAAAGAAAGCCACTGGCCTTGACAAGATCCCTAGTAAGTTATTAAAAATGGCAGCTAGTATTGTTGTACCCTCACTAACAGACGTATTTACGAAATCAATCCTCACGGGAATCTATCCAACTGAATGGAAATTGGCTAGGGTGACACCGATCTTTAAAAAAGGCTCAAAATCAGACATAAATAATTATCGCCCCATCTCCGTTATCCCAGTAGTCTCGAAAGTGCTTGAAAAACTTGTCTATGACCAACTTTACCATTATCTAAATGATAATAAACTGCTGTTAAGTTGCCAGTCAGGGTTCCGTTCCTTACACAGTATCATTACAGCTTTGCTTGAGGCGACAAATAGCTGGTCTGTTAACATCGACCATGGCTTCCTGAATGGCGTCATTTTCATTGACCTTAAAAAGGCATTCGACACTATCGACCATAAAATCATTTTACGCAAGATGTCATACTTTGGGTCGACCAGGAAACTATCACTTGGTTTCAATCGTACCTAAGCAATCGGACCCAAAGATGTAACGTTAATGGAAGACTATTACTTGTGGGGGTCCGCAAGGCAGCATAATAGGTCCCTTGCTATTTTTAATGTATATTAACGATCTTCTAAGTGCCTCCGGGAAGCTTCCCCGAGAATGTTCGCTGACGATACCAATATAACCCTAACTCCTGAACTCAGTAACCTTAACTGTTTGCTGGGAGCCAACAGGTTGAGTTTAAATGTGGCTAAGACCGAGTTAATGATAATTGGGTCTGGGCAGAGATTAAACACTCAATGTGACGAGGTTGATATACGAATTGATGACGAAATGATCAAGAGAGTAGATCGCACTAAATCCCTCGGTCTTACCATTGATGATCGGCTTTCTTGGTCAAATCATGTAGACGAAATATGCAGGAAAGTTTCCTCAGCTATAGGAGCCTTAAAACGAATACGGCACTTTATCTCAGCTTATACTGCGCTTCAAATTTATAACGCTTTAATATTACCTCATTTTGATTATTGCAGTCCTGTCTGGGACTGCTTAAGTGGCCAGTCAAGCGATAAGCTGCAAAAATTACAAAATCGCGCAGCTAGGGTAATTACTAAATTACCCTTTGATACGAGCTCCAACCTCCTTCTCGATACTCTTAAGTGGGAGAAGCTGTCTCTTCGACGTAAAAAACAGAAAGCACTAATTATGTATAAAACAATTCACGATCTTGCCCCGGAATACCTTCAACGCCTTTTCAGTCAAGGAGATGCTGAATATAACTTGAGAAACTTAGAAGGTAAACTTACTCTACCCAAGCCAAATACTAATTGTTTGAAACGAAGTTTCTGTTATAGCGGGGCCTGTTTGTGGAACAATTTGCCCCAATACTTAAGAAATGCTGACTCTATTGGGCAGTTCAAACGCACACTGAATCAACTGACTTATCGGATTCCCACACGGCAATCATGTAAAACAGTTGTAAAGCGTTTTTTTACTTTTTTTAGCTTAACTGATGATTTTCCGTGTTTAAATAAAGTTTACTTACTTACAATCGACCAGCAAATCCTATCACAGTCTCAAAGCACTTCTTGACTTACGATCACATCGCTGACTGGGGTGACATTTTACGTATTTCACTCCAACTAATTC
>NC_090882.1:23448400-23450900 GCF_036669935.1 Montipora foliosa | reverse complement strand
ATGAACAAAGTATACTTTAATTGGATTTGCAAGAGAGCGAAGATTCCAGGTTGTTGTTTCTCAAAGCATGAAATGAACCAAGTATTCACGATATAACAGTGTTCCCAATGCTGTAGCAGTATTCTTTGATCAATAAACTCCCTAATATATCTTTGCCTTGATCGTGCGTTTCCCGATTTGACGCATCCCAAGGTCCTAGGGGTGTGATTATTTAATCAAGATGGAGACTTCTTTTAAGCCTTCTGCTTAAAATCTAGTTCAAATCTTTTAAAACCTTTTCTTTTCGGTATTAACTTGAATGTTAACCATGAAGTAACTTACTCTTATTTGTAACAGATAAATGTATTTCCTTTTCCACAATTTGACAGGCTATTGACTGACTAAAATGTAATTGTCTATTTTTCGGCATTAGGGCAAATAGCTTAAAATTAGTTCTCGTGTTATCATGTTATTTCAGTTTTGAGATCAATATGATGAAGTATGCGAAGGACTGGTCCAAAGGGTTTTTTTTTTCATTATTTAAAAGCGCAAAGCCAAGGAATAAGGAATACGTTCCCTCCTCTATGGAAACAGTGCGTGACTTCTGAACTTCACACAAAGTTTCTGAACTGTTTTAAGGAAACATTTACTATAATCGGCCTCATCTCTGTACGTGCCAGAAATAAAAACATCAAATGGTTTTCAACATTGGTAATGATAACATCAAAAATAAAACCAGGACATTAATCGAAAAAAACCGGAATACTGACTCAGTTTACAACGAAACAAACCGGAATCAATTGTTTCTTGCCGAGTTACAAAGACTTGAAAACCAATTTATGCCAAGATTCAGGGCATACCGGTTGAAACTTGGGAACTGCTGTGAAGGATTATCAAACTCTTTAGGGCTTATTCATCGATCGTTAAATTTGAAGATGAGCTATTGAGATTTCCGAGCTAGCGACGCCCGCCGGCAGACTGTATAATTGACATATGACAATTCGCAATATTGAACAACTAGTGTTTTCCAAACGTGGTTGATGAATCAGAGTAACAATTTACTTCTCCAAAAAGTAATTCACAAATTATAATAGTTGGCACCACGGCATTGAATAAAAATAAATATATGATGGCATGGATTTTGCCGAAAATTTCACAGCGAGGTATTAAATTGTCTTCATTTTCACGAAAATTTCCTTTTTGATGATTGCCCCCCGATGTACGCGAAGCAGCTGTTAAGGGCAGTAATTTGTGCTGATCGCCACAGTTAAAGTGGTAAAAGAAATACATGAGTTTGGATGCTCAGTATTTTAACAAAAGAGAACAACAACAATTTTCCACAAACTCCATGAAAAGCCATGTAAAAATTGGCTAAAGAAAATCAAGTTGCTCAAGACTCCCGCCGCCTTGACAGGAAGGCTTACAGCAGTGCGGGACATGCACATCTCATGTACGTAAAAGAGTAATAAACCCTTTATAAATAGAGGAAATTCTTTGAAAGGTTAAAAGAAGAGATGACTTCTGTTTAAAAATTTATTTTTATGTATTATGTAAAAGACACAAAGTTTTCAGGACATTCTTAGCTTAATGCATACAAAATATAATAACCCAAACGGAAAACCTTAACAGCTGCTAAGCCAGTCAGAATTGCTTGCAATATTAACTACAAAAGAGTCAAAACAATTGAACCAATCCAAATTGAGTGCGATAATAATTTACATTCTGGTCTCTTAACAGTCTTAAAGGAGAGTCGTTTTATGTTAAGCAACTTTGAAAAGAGATTGAAGCAGGAAGCTTAGAAAAATACTTCGCTGCATGGATAGGCTGAGAAAATGTTGGGAAAGCAGGCAATGGGAAGAACGCTTCATAGCGCATATTTGGTGATGTTATGTTTTCGATTTCAAGCCGTCAACGCACAGTCCTTACCAGGACCCTTGAATGAAAGCACTGGAGGTAACAAGACCACAAATTCCACTCCGCCTAGTCGGGCTGAGGTTACATCTCGAAAGGGAAGGTTCAACCTCTGTAATTTTA
The DNA here is from genome assembly GCF_036669935.1 of Montipora foliosa. Classification (NCBI taxonomy): domain Eukaryota; kingdom Metazoa; phylum Cnidaria; class Anthozoa; order Scleractinia; family Acroporidae; genus Montipora; species Montipora foliosa. The sequence goes on along the minus strand of NC_090882.1, from coordinate 23,448,887 downwards.
GCCAGCTTTCCGTCTGTTGGCGTCCTAGCCCGCCGTATATCATGAACGATACCAAAAGCGGTCAGATGACAGGGATATTGGACGACGCAATCAACAAGATCATTTCTGTGTGTTGCGATCAAACCAAAAACAGTTCGTGGTTGAAGTACAAGTACGAAGCGTCGAGTTTTTCTGATCTAACTGAATGCATGTATAAAGATTTTGATATCGTCCTTCCTATAGTTCCTTCACAAGTTGAAGCCAATCCATACATCAGGCAGCGTTCCCTAAGATTAATTCAATCTCCCGGAATAGCTGTCATCAAGAATGGAAGAAAGCTGGAGGAAGAAGCAAAATCGAATGTTTTGAGAGAACTAAGCGAGTACTGGACTGTCCTTGTATTAGCCGTTCTTTTGAACTTAATATTTGGAATTCTGGTCTGGCTATTGGTAAGTGTTGCCTTTTCTTAACTTCAGTACATCGTTCAAGAGATGCATTGTTTAAGGAA
>NC_090882.1:23435900-23443400 GCF_036669935.1 Montipora foliosa | reverse complement strand
TTGTCTCGCAACGTTGCGAAAAGTAGAGGGTCGTTCTACTTTTCTCGCAACTCGCAACGCAACAATTGCAGTTGCAAAATGGGGTGTTACACGTGAATTTTTTCTCGCAACTTGCAACGCAACGTTTGTTGCGATGCGAGTTGCAAGAAAAATTGCCTTTAAGGGTCGATTTACACGGTGCGATTTGGAGTCTGCGACAAGCTTACGACAGGCCTACAACTCGTTTACGTTTGTCGCGTACGTAAGGAAAAATGTCGTAGCATTTTAAAACATGTTTTAAAACGCTGCGAATGCTATCGTAGATCTGTCGTAAGCTTCTCGCATGCGCCAAAAATCGTACCGTGTAAATCGGCCCTAATTTACGGTTTTGGCGACATGTAACCAACAAGACAACGCGCGCTCTTCCCTCTCCTTTCAGAGTACCAAGATATAAAGGATCTCGCTGAAGGTCTTGCTAAAGACGAAGTTGACGGATTGCTGTTAGATGCGTTTACTGCAAATTACTTGATTAACAACGACTGGAAAAACAGACGCGATTTAGGTCGGTTCGAAAGAGTGAAAATCTTGGATCGTCTATTTTCTATCAGAATTTTTCTCCCACTTCCAAAAGAGGATAGGCGACGTCTGGAAATTTGTGTTCGACGAGGCAGCGAGGAATACTTCAAAACGGACATTGCTTACAAATACATGCTTCCAAACATTGTAAGTATAATGTCTACTGAAAGATTGAGAAACTCGATCGCCTATACATCTGGCCCGGCCCAGCTATTTAAAGGGTGGATAGCGCTATCTACCGGATAAATCACTGAATAGTGATATTCCCGGCCGATAGCGCTATCCATCGTTTGAACAACTGAAGGACTGAACGTAAATCAACTTTTTGAAGTGGCTTAATATAGGAAAAACATATAAAACCGATTACTTCAACATTGTAGCCGAAAGAAATCGATAAAACTAGAAACGCTTAATTTAGACAATCAAGATAAAATCGATAAGAAGTAAATAAAAGTAATGAAAGAAATAAATTAAACGATTGATGGGGAAAATAGAGCCTTACGCATGCGCTGGACGTCATTCGAGACCCCGAAGATAAAAGAAATTACGGAAAAAGGACAGAGTTCTTGCTAGACCCTGGCCTTGCCTTCAGGCCTTAGCGAATGCGAACTAAGGCTTTTTGCGTCATATCGTTTCTTGTTCTTTGGCCATCGAAACTTAACAATGAGAAATATAATACTGCAAATAGTGGTGATAAACATGGCAAAGCAATGCCTTTTTACTATGATCTTGACCACAATATACACTTTCAAAAGTAACCGTTTTAATTTTGAAAAAAACCATGATATATTAATTTCGAAGGATCTGAGTCCATGGTTGGTTATGACAGTTACTTTTGAAAATGAATGTTACAACATGTTTGTTCATAATATTACGACGCTTCTTCGTGGTCATAACCGTTATTTATATTTCGTTGTTCATTAAGCTTTTTATCCTTATTAAACATCTTTTTGTTTGCTTAGGATATTGGACAAAGCAACCCATGGAACCAGCGTTTATATTTATTTAGGTCGACCGAGCCACTTTTTCGGAAGAGTCTATATTTGCTGCTGGGTACACTAGCCGCTTTCATTGTCATTGGTTTGGCATGGGAATTGGTCAAGAGGCAAAGAATGCAAACATTCAGAGTAAACAAAAATGGTAAGGCAAGAGTTCCCTGCTAACAGAGGTTTCTTTCCCAGGTGATCTGGTGACGTAGTTTGGAGGACTGGAAAGAACATTTTTAACGCCGTATCCCACAACCTCGCGCGGCGTTAGGTTTTGTTTCCAAATTTCCTGCAGTATTTCCATCGTAAAAACTCAACAGATCATTCGGTGTCTCCCACATTCCTGTTACTGAATGAAAATTCAAGTAGAAACCACGGAGATCTAACCTCTCCTCTGCCATGTTGATGTCGGAGATAACATTCAAGGCCGCGCGCGGTTGTGGGATACGGCGTTAAAATTTTTCTCCCCAGTCCTCCGGATTACGTCACCAGATCACCTGGTCCCTTTGGTTTCGCTGGACTGGAAAAGAGACCTCTGCCATGGGTCGAAACTGGCTTTGTTGACCATTTGCGGCGGTTACTTAGTGACCGTATCATCACGTGACATCTGACGTGACGCTTAAGGGACACCATGTTACCCGCGGACTCAATAAATAGCAGCGGAATTATTGTAAAGAAATGCGCATGACACAGCTGGCTCATGTGACAGTCGGCAAACATATCAGGGAGCATGCGCTTTAAACAGGTCGTGGATGGCGGTTGGATCAAAGCCGGAGTTTCTAAAAAGGCCCCAAAGCGTAGTTTTTGATGGCGCGCGGCAATGTTTTAGCCAATTATCAAGTTCCACAGCAATCAAGTGATTTCTGTTGGCACTGAACCGACCACTCAGTGTTACGCACTACTTCAAACTCGTTCTTCAAACTCGCTACTAACTTTCTATGAACTTAGTAACATCACTTGTCGCCTAAGGTTAGTTTTTTTCTTCTTGAAAGGTCTCACAAGACCCATCGAGATGAACGCACTACTCACAAGGAGAGAATTAAAAGACATAGTAAACAACATTGATGAAGTTGAAAGGTGTCTTGATAAGATTTTGGAGCTAAAAGAGGCTTATAACAACCTGGACGACTGCTGGAGTGACGGCAACGAAAGTCAAAGGGAATCATATTTGATAACATCGGTGGGAAATCGCTCAACAAAGACGTGACGTTTCTTCTTGTGGTCGCTGGGTAGTGCGCGATATAGAAAAGAGAGGCCTTGGAACTATGCAGAAGACATGAAGGGATCGAGACAATACAAGCAAGAGTTTTCCCATAAGATTTTATACCATGTAGTTTTCGAAAAAATCTTGAGTTTGTTAATTGAAAAAAATGATTGATCCTTTAATGGCATCGCAAAGAGCCATGCAAAGAGATCGACGTAGATGTGGGACTCATGCTAGAGATATTTTGGAATTATTTTCCATCGGAGCTGTTCACCTAAAACTTCACATGAAACTCCAGCGTGCGCTGTAAGACCCACAAAGAACATACGCACCTTAATTATGCTAAACGTTAAATAAAATCTTAGAATTAATGTCTCGACTCAGTTCAGTTTAATAGTTTGGCAGTGAATGCAATTACCGTAAATGTAACATGTAACGTCCCCCCCCCCCCCCCCTAGCTATGCGTTTACAATCGTAGGATTCCTTGTCAAGCACCTTTTGTTGCAAAAACGCGGCAACATCGCTTCCGAGACGTTATTAGACTGACGAACAATTGGGATGAAGTTTAGACTACTGGACACTTCAAATTTTCTTAAAATCCTGCTTTACATATGGACGCTTTGTATGATCCATCTTTTATTTGTTCGCGAATCAACCACAAGTTTATTATTAACGCTGAGTGGCACACAAAGTAAGCCTCCAAATGTAGCCTAATAATGAATCTGTTATATTCATTATCATGGTAGCATCAAAATTTGTTTATCTCATTTTTTAATACTGCATGTAAAGCACAACGGTAAGTTGGCGTGCAAATGACAATGGGTGGTGTATACACCAAAGAATTTCAACATCATTTACTTCTCTTGGAATGAGACAGAAGTTACCAAAAAAGGTTGTTCTCTTAAGGTGAAATGCCAATAAAAGACAACTTTTACTGAATGTTCTCAGTTGTCTCTTGCTGTGCAAAAATCACCCATGCTGATGCAAAAGAGTAATTTCTCAAGTTGTTTCAATGTTATTTCCTGTCGTTTCCTCATTATGTTTGTGACAGCCTACCAAACGCCGCCCTTCAATAAACATCGCAATTTCAGGCAGCGTTTAGACGAACTCAGTCTCACATCGACACGGTTTGACTTCGTAACCACGCCAAAATCGATGAGGTTTGGAATTGTTTACACGGAACCGTTTTCGCCAGTAAATCCAAGACGTGATGGCATATACGCGATTTCCCTTATAAAAATCATTGCACTCTGGGTCAGTCTGTTAAATACTAAAAAAACCCACTGGTACATTTTGAAAAAATGCCAGCGTATCTTGACAATATAAAACCAGAGTTCTGTTGAGTTCTATGGATCCCTGTGGAATTCTTTCTGACCCAAAAATCACGGGGCCACAACCTCCAAATCTGTGGTCATTTCCCGGTCTGCATGCATCAGAGCAAGAGAAGACAGCCGTTCCGTTTTCATAGTGGCACGCAGGTAGCGTTCCGGGGTGGCCGTTGAAACCGGCATTGTGAGGAGAATGGTGAGTACCGCATTTTCGTTTGGGTAGCGAGAGGTCTGGATTTGCGCTTTCAGGATCGCTGTGCTCTTACCAGGAAGAGAACATTGGCAGCCACTTCGTTTTCCATCGAAGGATCTCACTATCATTATGATATTCTCTCTTCTCAGGTGGATCGGTTTTCTATGTGTCATATACCTTATCCTAAACTTCCCGCTTGTGAATGCATGCATGTAGCTTTTTGGGGACAAGATATTAGAGAGATTAAGCAACACGTTCACAGCAAACGTTTGACTAAAATTTGCGCTTTGCCAAAAGTGGAAGAAACTCGTTTGATATGAGCTCATTTCTTGCGTGTTAGCAGCAGGTATCAAGTGGCTTTTCAAATGAGAGAGACGACTTAGAATAACATACTGATTTTCATGCTTTTAGGACAAGCAGCAGCCCGGCATCGTTTCGCGATGCTTGATCTCTCTATTCCCCTAAGAATCGCTCCTCTTGTGAAAGCAGCCTGTCCACACACACACATATAAATGGTTTCCTTTACTTCGAAACAGCCGCGCGAGATTAATTAAATAAATTCATATCCTAAAAAAAAGACGAAACCAAAAGAAAAATCATACACCGGGGAAAATGTTCGGATAATTATGTCCAAAAGTTTATGAGCCCGGGCTTACTTATTTCCAAAAGACTTCTACCCCCTAGTTGAGAACACAGGAAATGAAAAAAAAATCAGTATCGCTTCCGGGCAATTCTACTTTTCAATAAAAATGCAAAACTCCACAAAAAGCACCTTTTTGATTTGTGATTTACACCCAAAACGAAAAAATACTTGAGCATTTTTTCGATCTCAATTGAGTTTATAAAGCTTGACAATAGTACCACTTTTTTTCAGATTAAGTGGACTTTTTTTAGGATTTCTCTCCGATATTCTTGAAGTTTTCTCAAGTTTCTCTTTATATCGCTTTTTACGAAAAAGTCAGTGACAAGAAATTTCTCCTGACAAGAAATTCAGATCCATGTTTTTTTGAACAGTAAAATTGCTGGAGGCGATCACTGATTGTGAAAACCACCGGCTGATATGGTTCAGAAATTACGCCATGCAAAAATTAAATGAACGAACTTTGTTTACACGTCGTTGATTCATGGGTCTTCATACACAAGTACGCGAAACGTTTGTCACAAGACAATGCACAAATTATGGCAGTTTCCATTAGATTGACAGTTTAAGATTAATTTTCACGTTCTTACGAAAAATTATCATGTTTGCTAACCTGGTAACCAGAGATGTGTGCGCAGCAGCTGTTGAGGGCAGAAAATTGTCATTATTCGGCAATCAACACTGAAGTAAAAGATCCCGGGCGAAAAGTTTTTTAGAAATGATAAGAGAACAGACCCAGTCGAAATTACAAAAAAAACTTAAAATATAATAAAACGTAACAGCACAAATTGAAGGTGAAATTCAGAATAGAAAGAAATATATATCAATGATAAAACAAAGGTTTTCTTTGAAAAGGTAAAACTCAAATATTGGGAAGAAAAACGCTAAATTCTCCGTGTACATCTTCAGTTTTGAAACTGATATGCAGTAAGCAAAACAGCTGCAAAGCCAGATTTTAATCGGTATTGCCTGAAATATTAACAACATCGACTTGAAACTTAAGTCAAAACAATTGGGCCAATAAGAAAGAGTTGACATCCTAATAGTGTAATAACATTTCTCATTATGCATTCTGGCCTTCTAGCAACCTTAAAGAAAGTATTTTTTCTCAAGGAACTTCTAACAAGAAAACGTAGCAAAATACTTTGCTGGGTAGGCTAAGAAAAATGTTGGGAAAGCAAACGATAAGAAGAGGGCTTCGTGGCGCATATTTGGTTCTGTTGTTTTTTCAAGACGTCAACGCTCAGTCCTTATCAACACCCTCGCATGAAAGCACTGGAGCTAACACGACTCCGTCTAGTCGAGCTAAGGTTACATCTCGAAAGGAAAGGTCCAACCTCTGTAATTTTAGCCAGCTTTCCGTCTGTTGGCGTCCTAGCCCGCCGTATATCATGAACGATACCAAAAGCGGTCAGATGAAAGGGATATTTGACGAAGCAATCAACAAGATCATTTCTGTGTGTTGCAATCAAACCAAAAACAGTTCGTGGTTGAAGTACGAGCACAAAGCGTCTAATGTTTCTGATCTAACTGAATGTATGTATAAAGATTTTGATATCGTCCTTCCTATAGTTCCTTCACAAGTTGAAGCCAATCCATACATCATGAAGCGTTCCCTAAGATTAATTCAACCTCCCGGAATAGCTGTCATCAAGAATGGAAGAAAGCTGGAGGAAGAAGCAAAATCGAATGTTTTGAAAGAACTAAGCCAGTACTGGACTGTCCTTGTGTTAGTTGTTCTTTTGAGCTTAATATTTGGAATTCTCGTCTGGCTATTGGTAAGTATTCCTTCCTTTTATTTTATTCCGCTAGATTAAAAAGAAGATGCATCAAATGCAAGGGGAAGTCTGTTGTCGCATTAATTACAACAATAACAACATACGAAGAAAAGGAACTTTCAAGGAGTAAAACTCACTGAAATCAAACAAAGAAGTTTTCAAAAGTGGGATTGAATGGTAGCTTGAAAATAAAACTCCCAGAAGATTAAGAAAATTGTGACATGATATGTTTCCAGCTGCTTAAAAATAAATATAAAGCACTTTCTTATTTTGTCGCTCAAAACTTTGTCATTCGAAGAGAAGCCACCAAATGGATTTTTTTCAGAATAAATGGGTGATTACAAAATTTAGGTGAACATAAGGGGAGATTTTTTCTATTTTCATTAAAATTTACGGCGTGAAAACAATTATACATAAATAGCTCATTCATTTACTGAGGTACTGACTTTCCGACACCTTGCCAAACAATTTCATCTCATTTCTTAATTAAAGCTGCTCTGTATAAGGCCCAATTATTCTTAAAGGCTTAACTATAAGTAACTTTAAAATAAAATAGTGGTAGTCTCAGTTTAAAATGTTAAGAGTATTAAGAGTCCTATATGATTTCAAAAACAAAAGACTCCCAAAAATTTCGAATGCTGTATTCTGATCTGTCTTTCTTTGGAGCTAATTGGGTTTTTTTTACGTCGAGGGTAGCTAGATAAACTTTAGAAAATGCCGGATGTAATTTTGGACAATTGTAAATCTCCTCGGATGAATATGAAAACCAGTCACGTAGTCAGTTTGTGATTAAAAACAACCCGATAACTATTTCAA
>NC_090882.1:23420900-23425900 GCF_036669935.1 Montipora foliosa | reverse complement strand
ACTATTTGAAGGGGTCCATAGCAACCGTTTGGTAGTTAAGAGTAACCCCCTTAATCCGTCAGGGAATCGCTATTTAATCCTGAACGAGTATGGTGACCTCCATTTTTTATTTCGTATTTTTTGCCGAGAACGTTGTTTTCATGGGGTAGTATAAAAAACCAGCAAAAATCTACGGCCAGTTTCTTTGGCAATTTCATAAAATTGTACTGAAGGAGCCATTACCATTTTTCAGGTACGTACGTGAATTAACCATAGAATGACATCAGGCTGTGCTTTTTATCAGGGATTACATTAAAAAAATAGAGCTAAATTTGTCCAACATTGGTGATACACGGCAGTTGTCAAAGTAGCTTAAATAGGCATTTTCGTCAGTACAAGGAAGGATTACGTTTTTTGCAAACGTTGGCCGTGTAGCATTTATATTTGAACAGACTTAACTGATTAGAGTGTAATATGAAGTGCTAAGTTTCTATCCCATCTGAACCATGTGATTTTCGTCAGTGCCGTACAATGGAAACAAACACGATGACCACCCTTTTTTATTACATTTTTATCATATATATAGCAAAGCCGCTGAACGATTGTATACCTTAAGGGTGCTTAAAAGAGTTGGTGTTGCTGACAGCAATATTATCGGTGTTTATAAGTGCTCCATCAGATCTATACTTGGATACGCTGTCCCAGTGTGGCAAGATATTCCAGAGTATTTGTCAGCTAAGTTAGAATCTATACAAAAAACAGTACTTAAGATTGTCTTGCCAGATCGTAGTTATTGTGAAGCTTTGATCATTTCTGATCTTGAAAGTCTTGAAAGTCCTCCACATGGAGATTGCACACTTGTAATGAAGTTATGAATGTTGCATATAATCTTAGATGTGGTCATGAAAAAGTCTTTCCGCCCTTACATAAGAACGAAAAGAGCGAAAGATTTTATAATATTACTTTTATATTTTTTAGTTAGTTTTACATCTTGTATATTATTATAATATTGTAATAATTGTTAATTTTACCACTTGACAATTCAGTTGCATTTTACTGGAAAGAGTGAAATAAACGATTTATAGAGGATATTACATGGCCGCGCGGAGATACGAAAATTCTCTTCGAGTGTTGAAAAATAAAAACTGTGATCTATCATGGTTAGTGCGCTCGACTGCGGATCGAGTGGTTCGCGTCCTAGCGTCCTAACCCTAAAACCTGGACTAGCATCCCATCCAGGGGGGAGTAGAAATATTCCTAGTCGCTTCATGCTACAGAAACCGGAGATAAGCGCCGGCCTGATGGGCTTTCTAGGGTGGTAGCAGACTTGACCTTTACCTCTCAAAAGAGAGAAACGACTTAGCATTAGAGAATTTTCTTGCTTTTATGACAAGCACTAGCTTATCGGTTCCCGTTCGTCTTTTCACGAAAACGCTTTGTTAATCTCTCTATTAACAATGTTCGCGCAATGATGATCTCGATAGCTCCGGGTATTTTATTTGCACTTGACCCACAATCGTTGACCCCAAAAGAGACAATTTCAGGCGTAGATTGAAAGCAGTTTCCAAATCACTGTCGAAAGCTATTACGTGATTGCAATTGCTACGCTTAAGTGATTGGTTTGAAAATCTCGCGCCAGTTTATCAAACAATGAGAAGGAAAACCAATCGCGACTCGCAAGCGAGCTTTTTCCCGCGCTTTGAGCAAGTTACACGGAATTGCTACGAATCTGGATTGGTTCATTGCGCTGTTTGCTGTGATTGGTCGAAGAAATTACTTTGGTATTTTCTTTACGACACTCGATTGAAAACCGCTCTAATGGGGATCCAAGGCCCCGACTAGGGAACTATACCCAAAAAGCGGGTTCCATATTTTCGGCGGGAATCGAACCTGCTGCCCCTTCCTCTCAGTTTTGTAAAGTCATTTCTCTCGCCTTTTGTTTATCTTTTAGGTATGGAGATAAGGTGCCTCGATACTGGTTGGCTCGGATTGTCAGTGTGATATGGATGTTTTTAAGCATCATTGTCATGACGTACCTAACCGCAATCATGACGACATCTTTGACCTTTGGAACTTTGACAGACAATGGGATGGTTGAGAATAAAAAGGTACAGTAGGTTACATTCTCTAAGTATTTACTGCATATGTCTCATTTATAGACTTTGGTGACCTGGGCAGTTAACTATTTTTGTTCTCACTACAGTTTGGTGTCTTGAATGGAAGTCACGAAAGCTCCGAAGGATTGAAAGAGGGTGCCATCATTCAAAGTAAGCGTGTTGTCACCTTTTGTGAGCGCTGTCGTCTGCCATCATGTTTTGCGAGGGAGTAAAGCTTTCACATGTGTAAAACTTGTTAGTTGGGTTCTCGCGTGGGATGAATGCTAACATGGACATGTTTAGTTTTTGCTGTGAATGGGGTAGTTTTTTTTTCTAACAGCAACGCCTGTTTTTTTTTTTTTTTTTTTTCTATTTCTAGAATACCGAGATCTCGACGCTCTAGTCGCGGAGTTTGCTGAGGACAAAGTAGAGGGAATGCTTCTTGATGTGTTTACCGCTAAATATGTGATTAACAACGACTGGCGAAACTATAGCGATTCAATTAGGTTCGAACGAGTGAAAATCTTGGATCGACCTTTTTCCATTGGATTCGTTTTCAAGAAGAGTCCTCTAGAAACGTGTGTTAAACGAGGCAGCGGCGAGTATTTCGAAACGGACATTTACACAATAGCGTACAAGTACGTACGCCCAGAATTAAACGTAAGTACAACGACTCTGAAAGAGTGGAAGACTGTCCAAAAAATTATTTCACCTTAACAGGAATCGAACCACTGGATCAGAAACTACATTTGACATTGTTATATACCCAGACTTTCGCTCAACAAAACGAGCATTTGTGATTGGCTGATTCTTTGTCACGTGGCCCTGATCAAATTCAAATGTATCCCGACCAGGATACAATTTCGCAGTTGTTGCCCGCTCCGGATGTTTTGCTGCGATTGTTGCAGGAAAAGTCTAAATATATAACAAAGCACTTAATGTCTGGTCCCTCAGGAAACTAGTAGTTAGTTTTGTTTTCCCTCGAGTCCTGATGTTTCCCTCGACTTCGTCTCGGGAAATATCAGGACTCTCGGGAAAACAAAACTAACTGTTTCCCTCGGGACCATACATTAAGTGTATAATAACTACACCTTCACTACACCAAGAGTAGAGTAGCATGGTTTAATTTTAACCAATCGACTGCTGATAAAATGATCCAATCAGATGTTAAGGCAAATTACTGCAGTCGGCACCAAGGGCGGGAAAACGTTTTCGACTAAGAAAGTGGCGCGAAATTTTTATCCACTCACTTATCGCTGTTATAAATCCCGGTTTATTTCAACTTAAAACAATTAATACCGATGATCAGACGGCGAGACACCGAGGATTGGATTGATAGCTGTCAGGATTTTTCTCTTGAGCTTTCAGTTGATTTTCCATACATGTCCAATATAGCTACAAATCGAGACTCATGGTACTTTGCATACAGGTCACATTGTGTCATAAAATGTCTCCCAAGCCAAAGAACTTCACGTACAGTTGGCTTCCAATAACTCGAACTCGCGCTAACTCGAACCAAAATAAATTTCCCCTGAGTTTCCGTCGTACATTTCAGTACCGCAATTTTACCCAGTACCTCGGAATCTCCAGCTAACACGAAGCAATGTTCGTTTCCCTTCAGGTCATTCTCTATATATTTTTACCTTTGATAACTCAGACCACCTCTCCGAGTACGTGACAAATTTAAAAAAAAAAACAGTGTACTGCAGTCCAAAACATTCTATTAAGTTATTTTGAAGCAGCTCTGTAATCTTTGTCATTTTTTGCATTACACAAACTTATCAGAACAGTTCGAAGTTTAGTTGGTTTAGGGTAAAGTTAACTTCAGTGCTTGTATCTTCATAAAGGGTTTACTGCTTAACTCCTAACACCATATAACTCCAGCTTCCGATAACACAAACCTTTTTCAATTTCCCGTGAAGGTCCGAGTTATCAGGAGTCGACTGTATTACTCCTACACTAACTAATGTGAATCTTGTGTAGCCGCGTTGAATAACCGTTACCTCTGATTTGAGCTAACTAAACCACTTCTTTTTTCAGGACATTGGACAAAGCAACCCATGGAACCAGCAATTAAACTTGTTTAAGTGCACGGAACCTCTTTTTTGGAATAGTCTGTATGCATTGTCGGCCACCTTAGCTTCTCTGCTTGGTTTAGGTTTAGCATGGGAATTGATTAAGAGACAAAGAATGCAAAGCTGCAAATTGGACAAGAAAGGTTAGATACAGTTCAATATTACAAATAAGGCAATAAGGCAAATGTGTATTTGGCCAATCACAGCACAAACTGAAAATCATAGTAACCTGCGAACTGCGCGTGGACTGGGAAATAAAGAGTGAAGCGAGCCAATTGAGCCCGGGGGAGGGATTGACGGGAGGCCTTTTCTTTCCCCAGGTACTCCCTTACCGACTTATTTTTGTCTTCTCTCATTGCGAAGCCTGTACACTGGCAACTAAGCCAATTAGAATTCGAAACTAAGGGGTGTATCTTCATAGCGCTTTTGTTGAACGAAAACCCAAGCAATGGCGGCCGTATTGAAACCAAGATAACATCCTCTGGGAAATTGTGCAAATTTTCAAAACCAATATGGCGGCTGGTTGAGTGAGCGAATACTCGTTGTGAAGCTCGACTGGCCAAAACATAGAATGTAAAAAAATTCTAATCACTTTGCATTGTATGTTTTCTGCTTCTATATTCTATATTCTAAATTAAGAGTACCAGATTGAATTTTCTCGAATAAACTTACAATAGGCCATTTCCGAGTTCATGTCTGCCTCCTCTTCAAAGCGAGTCTAAGTGCGAAGTTTTTGTTATGAAAATTAGCTTTCATTCATATGTAAAGTAGAACTAATTACCATCAAAAAAACTTTGCACTTAGACTCGCTTTGAGGAGGAGGCAGACATGAACTCGTAAATGGCCCATT
>NC_090882.1:23370900-23405900 GCF_036669935.1 Montipora foliosa | reverse complement strand
CTTACAACTAAAAATAACTAAAGAAACCTTCGAAGAATTCAAAGCCAGGGTAATACGCACTATTTACAGTATTCCAGTTAATATAATAAACAAAACTATCGCTTCAATGCCGCAGCGCCTTCAACAGATTATTGATAACAAAGGTTGCCGCATTAAATATTAAACAGAATACAAATTTTCTTAATATATAAAGATGTCTCCTAATGTGAATTAGCAATGTAATGTTGAAGTATCTTAATATAATGATGTACAGCCTAAAACAAGATCAACACATGAGGGAATGAGAAAAGGTTGTAATCTGTTTTAAACGGGTTACCATTGTAACCCGTCGAAATTGATAAAGTCAAGTACTGTGATAACCTTTTAAAAACTCATCGGGTTACAATGGTAACCCGTTGTTTATTGCGTAACAGTATACAGCGGAAATCATTATAATGTACACTGAAGTGCTACACTTCTTAGGTGTGTAATCTTTTTTTTTTTTTTCATTAAGGAAAATAAGTATTTACTCATTGCTTTTAGTATATTGCATTTGTAATTTACTAGTGATTTTGGTATAGTATTTAGGAGAAGGCTGCACGCAGAGTAATAAAACGTGGCAAATTTTAATGGTACACTAAATCAATGTCATCATTGTTCATTCTAGTATTAGTTTAGCGAAACATTTCCCGCAAGGGCTCAAAACGACTTGCTCCGACTCCGGTATCTGAGCATACATGGTAAAGACACGCCATCTTACGGACATCATTTGAGTTTCTATATCATCTACCACACCCCCTTTAATTGCAACAATTTCACTTTTAGAAGTACCGAAAATTGGAGTGTCCTTCTCGAAGACTATGTCTTGCGCATAATGTGTCTTGGGCGCCGAAAAGTGAACTGGCTGTCCCTCCAACAATAGCAACATATCTTGCCATGGTAACACTTGAGCAGACCAGCGAAAATCATTTAAAAATATTATTTCGGCTAACTCTGCGCCAACCCAAGCAAATGTTGTGCTCGCTGGGTTTAAAAATGTTCTATAAATAACTGTCAATGGATTTAATAGAAATGTTTTTCCACAATTGGCTGGACCTTTGAGAAAAATATTACGATATTTTCCTCTTCCTTTTTCCAATAGTTCGCGCATAGCTGCAGAGAAATCATCTCGCGCGATGCCATTTCGTTGAAGAATATTCAGTGCAATATGCAACCAACGGCCGTCACAATTTTCTGCGCAATTTCCTTCGAAAGCTTCTTGGAGAATTTCCATACGCGACATTCGCTGACGCCTTAACGTCTCCTCAGATTTTTCAATCTCCCACCCCGTCCTGATTGCTTCCTCGACTGCTTTTTTCCCTCGGTTGACAATGAACTGTGCCAGATCTGTTTTCCCTTCCATTTTCTGTCTCTTGGCAAGTGCAAGGAGTTCCAAGTATGTTTTGATACCTTTGGAGACAGCAATTTCGGAAACGTCAAACATGGTAAGACGCGGTGGTCGTTTTCGCTTTTTAGAAGATGATCTTGTTACAGAGCTTTCTTCGCCGGACTCTTGGCCTTCAATTTCTTGTTCGTGTTCCCTTTCTGCAGCTATAGCCTCGCTAGCAGCTGTTGTCGTGGGTGGAGGTGTGTTCCAAAGATCAGGGTGATTGGAAGACATCACAACATCGTTATCCTCCTTGATAACATAACTCCATGCAGTGTAATAGTTCACATGACGATTCGAGAAATGGACATTAATTCCGTATCGTGTATGAATAAACTGCCGAACCGACAACCATCGTCTTGGTCTTCTAAGTTTAATGGCCATATGGAAATGAATTCCCCCTGTTTGATGGAGCTCGAGACAACACGCCCATTGCTGAACTGTTGATTCGTTGGAAACTTGTCGTAACTGAAAGGCCTCTAAGACAATTTCAGCAAAACGCTGTCGAGAAGATACTTTAGTAGTATCAGCTTGACTATACGTTATAAGGTAGACACGTCTTACTTCTCTTACTCCTAATTCTACTTGTGATGACTGTTCAACTACAGCGTTATCCATGTTTTCTATGTTTGAAAACCAATTTTCATTACTGTAATCAAATCTCAGACCACCTGCGATGTGACGCGACGCGTTGCTACGTACAATAGCATGATGCGTTGCTATGCGTTAACATGAACTAACGTTTATTTAAGAAAACATGAACTTTACAAAAATTCATTTCCTTACCAGTGGTATTCAGTGTTTCCAAAGGCCACACAACGATTTTCATAAAATGGTTGCGCAAATTCATTACAACATCAAAAGAATACAGACTGGATATCTTCAGACGTACAGCAACGTGACATGATTACGTTAAGGTTATTCGATACTTTATTCAATAATACAATCACTGTCATAAGTCGTTGGAACACCCACCCCCTTTCCCCCGTTCAATGTTGCATAGCGCAATGCACCCAAACAAACTGTTCAGTACGTTTTAGTTTCTAAGCAACATTGAAAGGTGGGAGAGGGAGGGATGCTCGATTAACGCCGTCGGTGTACCAACATTGTGTCACTGATTGTCTCTACGTGATAAGGTGTAAATTTCATGTAACGATACATGGCAGTCAGTACTGGAACGTTCGCGTAAAGATGGCTGTGCCAACATGCCACGTTTTTCGCCTCTTAATTAAAGAATAAAAGTAATAGGGGTATATGCTATTCCCATAGTATTCAGCTTATTAACCAAAGATTTTGATTCCTTAAGATGGTTTTTAGAGGATATGTCTCCGCTGAGATTAGAGTGACAGTCTTTCAACTACGAAGGAACACTGATATGAGCCTTAGAGCCATAGCAAGGGCATGCGGAATTTCACCGACTTCAGCTTGTAGGATTTTAAAAGGGGCAATCCGGAGAATTTCATCTTGCCCAAAAAGAACGGGACGCCCGCAAAAACTAACTGCCCTGCAACAACGTCTCCTGATTCGAAACGTCAGGAAACTGAGAAATGAAAATCCCAGTTTTTCTCTCAGAGATTTAATGCGGGAAAGTGGGGTGAGCAGTGAAGAGGTTTCCGAGAGAACAGTGAACCGCTTACTTCAACGCCAAGGATTCCACTATTTGCAGACGCGAAAGAAAGGACTATTGACTAAAGATGATATGCCAAGGCGAGTTACATTTTGCAATGTAATGAAAACAATTTATGATGGCGACGTTTGGACGAGGCAAGTGGCATTTTACTTGGATGGGGTCTCATTCGCTTTCAAAACGAACCCATTAAAAGTGGCAACGGCACCTAAAGCAAGAATTTGGAGAAAACGAGGCGAAGGATTAACGTTCGGATGCACAGCAAATGGCAGTAAGGAAGGAACTGGTAGTAAGCTAGTGAAGCTTTTTGTAGCTATAACCTATAGTGAGGGGGTAGTTCTTTGTGAGTCATATGATCACCTAACGGGTAATTTTTTCGCTACTTTTATTGAAAAGCATTTCAACTCATTATTCCTCAAGGCGAACAAAAATGGAAGTAGGTTGTGGCTGCAAGATGGGGATCCTTCACAAAACAGTAGAGCTGCAAAAAGAGCGATGGAGAATTGTAACTGTGATATGTCTCTAATTGAAATTCCTCCCAGAAGTCCAGACCTTAACCCTATCGAGAATTTTTTTCATTTAGTGAGAGTAAGACTGAAGGATGATGCCTTACAACTAAAAATAACTAAAGAAACCTTCGAAGAATTCAAAGCCAGGGTAATACGCACTATTTACAGTATTCCAGTTAATATAATAAACAAAACTATCGCTTCAATGCCGCAGCGCCTTCAACAGATTATTGATAACAAAGGTTGCCGCATTAAATATTAAACAGAATACAAATTTTCTTAATATATAAAGATGTCTCCTAATGTGAATTAGCAATGTAATGTTGAAGTATCTTAATATAATGATGTACAGCCTAAAACAAGATCAACACATGAGGGAATGAGAAAAGGTTGTAATCTGTTTTAAACGGGTTACCATTGTAACCCGTCGAAATTGATAAAGTCAAGTACTGTGATAACCTTTTAAAAACTCATCGGGTTACAATGGTAACCCGTTGTTTATTGCGTAACAGTATACAGCGGAAATCATTATAATGTACACTGAAGTGCTACACTTCTTAGGTGTGTAATCTTTTTTTTTTTTTTCATTAAGGAAAATAAGTATTTACTCATTGCTTTTAGTATATTGCATTTGTAATTTACTAGTGATTTTGGTATAGTATTTAGGAGAAGGCTGCACGCAGAGTAATAAAACGTGGCAAATTTTAATGGTACACTAAATCAATGTCATCATTGTTCATTCTAGTATTAGTTTAGCGAAACATTTCCCGCAAGGGCTCAAAACGACTTGCTCCGACTCCGGTATCTGAGCATACATGGTAAAGACACGCCATCTTACGGACATCATTTGAGTTTCTATATCATCTACCACACCCCCTTTAATTGCAACAATTTCACTTTTAGAAGTACCGAAAATTGGAGTGTCCTTCTCGAAGACTATGTCTTGCGCATAATGTGTCTTGGGCGCCGAAAAGTGAACTGGCTGTCCCTCCAACAATAGCAACATATCTTGCCATGGTAACACTTGAGCAGACCAGCGAAAATCATTTAAAAATATTATTTCGGCTAACTCTGCGCCAACCCAAGCAAATGTTGTGCTCGCTGGGTTTAAAAATGTTCTATAAATAACTGTCAATGGATTTAATAGAAATGTTTTTCCACAATTGGCTGGACCTTTGAGAAAAATATTACGATATTTTCCTCTTCCTTTTTCCAATAGTTCGCGCATAGCTGCAGAGAAATCATCTCGCGCGATGCCATTTCGTTGAAGAATATTCAGTGCAATATGCAACCAACGGCCGTCACAATTTTCTGCGCAATTTCCTTCGAAAGCTTCTTGGAGAATTTCCATACGCGACATTCGCTGACGCCTTAACGTCTCCTCAGATTTTTCAATCTCCCACCCCGTCCTGATTGCTTCCTCGACTGCTTTTTTCCCTCGGTTGACAATGAACTGTGCCAGATCTGTTTTCCCTTCCATTTTCTGTCTCTTGGCAAGTGCAAGGAGTTCCAAGTATGTTTTGATACCTTTGGAGACAGCAATTTCGGAAACGTCAAACATGGTAAGACGCGGTGGTCGTTTTCGCTTTTTAGAAGATGATCTTGTTACAGAGCTTTCTTCGCCGGACTCTTGGCCTTCAATTTCTTGTTCGTGTTCCCTTTCTGCAGCTATAGCCTCGCTAGCAGCTGTTGTCGTGGGTGGAGGTGTGTTCCAAAGATCAGGGTGATTGGAAGACATCACAACATCGTTATCCTCCTTGATAACATAACTCCATGCAGTGTAATAGTTCACATGACGATTCGAGAAATGGACATTAATTCCGTATCGTGTATGAATAAACTGCCGAACCGACAACCATCGTCTTGGTCTTCTAAGTTTAATGGCCATATGGAAATGAATTCCCCCTGTTTGATGGAGCTCGAGACAACACGCCCATTGCTGAACTGTTGATTCGTTGGAAACTTGTCGTAACTGAAAGGCCTCTAAGACAATTTCAGCAAAACGCTGTCGAGAAGATACTTTAGTAGTATCAGCTTGACTATACGTTATAAGGTAGACACGTCTTACTTCTCTTACTCCTAATTCTACTTGTGATGACTGTTCAACTACAGCGTTATCCATGTTTTCTATGTTTGAAAACCAATTTTCATTACTGTAATCAAATCTCAGACCACCTGCGATGTGACGCGACGCGTTGCTACGTACAATAGCATGATGCGTTGCTATGCGTTAACATGAACTAACGTTTATTTAAGAAAACATGAACTGTACAAAAATTCATTTCCTTACCAGTGGTATTCAGTGTTTCCAAAGGCCACACAACGATTTTCATAAAATGGTTGCGCAAATTCATTACAACATCAAAAGAATACAGACTGGATATCTTCAGACGTACAGCAACGTAACATGATTACGTTAAGGTTATTCGATACTTTATTCAATAATACAATCACTGTCATAAGTCGTTGGAACACCCACCCCCTTTCCCCCGTTCAATGTTGCATAGCGCAATGCACCCAAACAAACTGTTCAGTACGTTTTAGTTTCTAAGCAACATTGAAAGGTGGGAGAGGGAGGGATGCTCGATTAACGCCGTCGGTGTACCAACATTGTGTCACTGATTGTCTCTACGTGATAAGGTGTAAATTTCATGTAACGATACATGGCAGTCAGTACTGGAACGTTCGCGTAAAGATGGCTGTGCCAACATGCCACGTTTTTCGCCTCTTAATTAAAGAATAAAAGTAATAGGGGTATATGCTATTCCCATAGTATTCAGCTTATTAACCAAAGATTTTGATTCCTTAAGATGGTTTTTAGAGGATATGTCTCCGCTGAGATTAGAGTGACAGTCTTTCAACTACGAAGGAACACTGATATGAGCCTTAGAGCCATAGCAAGGGCATGCGAAATTTCACCGACTTCAGCTTGTAGGATTTTAAAAGGGGCAATCCGGAGAATTTCATCTTGCCCAAAAAGAACGGGACGCCCGCAAAAACTAACTGCCCTGCAACAACGTCTCCTGATTCGAAACGTCAGGAAACTGAGAAATGAAAATCCCAGTTTTTCTCTCAGAGATTTAATGCGGGAAAGTGGGGTGAGCAGTGAAGAGGTTTCCGAGAGAACAGTGAACCGCTTACTTCAACGCCAAGGATTCCACTATTTGCAGACGCGAAAGAAAGGACTATTGACTAAAGATGATATGCCAAGGCGAGTTACATTTTGCAATGTAATGAAAACAATTTATGATGGCGACGTTTGGACGAGGCAAGTGGCATTTTACTTGGATGGGGTCTCATTCGCTTTCAAAACGAACCCATTAAAAGTGGCAACGGCACCTAAAGCAAGAATTTGGAGAAAACGAGGCGAAGGATTAACGTTCGGATGCACAGCAAATGGCAGTAAGGAAGGAACTGGTAGTAAGCTAGTGAAGCTTTTTGTAGCTATAACCTATAGTGAGGGGGTAGTTCTTTGTGAGTCATATGATCACCTAACGGGTAATTTTTTCGCTACTTTTATTGAAAAGCATTTCAACTCATTATTCCTCAAGGCGAACAAAAATGGAAGTAGGTTGTGGCTGCAAGATGGGGATCCTTCACAAAACAGTAGAGCTGCAAAAAGAGCGATGGAGAATTGTAACTGTGATATGTCTCTAATTGAAATTCCTCCCAGAAGTCCAGACCTTAACCCTATCGAGAATTTTTTTCATTTAGTGAGAGTAAGACTGAAGGATGATGCCTTACAACTAAAAATAACTAAAGAAACCTTCGAAGAATTCAAAGCCAGGGTAATACGCACTATTTACAGTATTCCAGTTAATATAATAAACAAAACTATCGCTTCAATGCCGCAGCGCCTTCAACAGATTATTGATAACAAAGGTTGCCGCATTAAATATTAAACAGAATACAAATTTTCTTAATATATAAAGATGTCTCCTAATGTGAATTAGCAATGTAATGTTGAAGTATCTTAATATAATGATGTACAGCCTAAAACAAGATCAACACATGAGGGAATGAGAAAAGGTTGTAATCTGTTTTAAACGGGTTACCATTGTAACCCGTCGAAATTGATAAAGTCAAGTACTGTGATAACCTTTTAAAAACTCATCGGGTTACAATGGTAACCCGTTGTTTATTGCGTAACAGTATACAGCGGAAATCATTATAATGTACACTGAAGTGCTACACTTCTTAGGTGTGTAATCTTTTTTTTTTTTTTCATTAAGGAAAATAAGTATTTACTCATTGCTTTTAGTATATTGCATTTGTAATTTACTAGTGATTTTGGTATAGTATTTAGGAGAAGGCTGCACGCAGAGTAATAAAACGTGGCAAATTTTAATGGTACACTAAATCAATGTCATCATTGTTCATTCTAGTATTAGTTTAGCGAAACATTTCCCGCAAGGGCTCAAAACGACTTGCTCCGACTCCGGTATCTGAGCATACATGGTAAAGACACGCCATCTTACGGACATCATTTGAGTTTCTATATCATCTACCACACCCCCTTTAATTGCAACAATTTCACTTTTAGAAGTACCGAAAATTGGAGTGTCCTTCTCGAAGACTATGTCTTGCGCATAATGTGTCTTGGGCGCCGAAAAGTGAACTGGCTGTCCCTCCAACAATAGCAACATATCTTGCCATGGTAACACTTGAGCAGACCAGCGAAAATCATTTAAAAATATTATTTCGGCTAACTCTGCGCCAACCCAAGCAAATGTTGTGCTCGCTGGGTTTAAAAATGTTCTATAAATAACTGTCAATGGATTTAATAGAAATGTTTTTCCACAATTGGCTGGACCTTTGAGAAAAATATTACGATATTTTCCTCTTCCTTTTTCCAATAGTTCGCGCATAGCTGCAGAGAAATCATCTCGCGCGATGCCATTTCGTTGAAGAATATTCAGTGCAATATGCAACCAACGGCCGTCACAATTTTCTGCGCAATTTCCTTCGAAAGCTTCTTGGAGAATTTCCATACGCGACATTCGCTGACGCCTTAACGTCTCCTCAGATTTTTCAATCTCCCACCCCGTCCTGATTGCTTCCTCGACTGCTTTTTTCCCTCGGTTGACAATGAACTGTGCCAGATCTGTTTTCCCTTCCATTTTCTGTCTCTTGGCAAGTGCAAGGAGTTCCAAGTATGTTTTGATACCTTTGGAGACAGCAATTTCGGAAACGTCAAACATGGTAAGACGCGGTGGTCGTTTTCGCTTTTTAGAAGATGATCTTGTTACAGAGCTTTCTTCGCCGGACTCTTGGCCTTCAATTTCTTGTTCGTGTTCCCTTTCTGCAGCTATAGCCTCGCTAGCAGCTGTTGTCGTGGGTGGAGGTGTGTTCCAAAGATCAGGGTGATTGGAAGACATCACAACATCGTTATCCTCCTTGATAACATAACTCCATGCAGTGTAATAGTTCACATGACGATTCGAGGAATGGACATTAATTCCGTATCGTGTATGAATAAACTGCCGAACCGACAACCATCGTCTTGGTCTTCTAAGTTTAATGGCCATATGGAAATGAATTCCCCCTGTTTGATGGAGCTCGAGACAACACGCCCATTGCTGAACTGTTGATTCGTTGGAAACTTGTCGTAACTGAAAGGCCTCTAAGACAATTTCAGCAAAACGCTGTCGAGAAGATACTTTAGTAGTATCAGCTTGACTATACGTTATAAGGTAGACACGTCTTACTTCTCTTACTCCTAATTCTACTTGTGATGACTGTTCAACTACAGCGTTATCCATGTTTTCTATGTTTGAAAACCAATTTTCATTACTGTAATCAAATCTCAGACCACCTGCGATGTGACGCGACGCGTTGCTACGTACAATAGCATGATGCGTTGCTATGCGTTAACATGAACTAACGTTTATTTAAGAAAACATGAACTGTACAAAAATTCATTTCCTTACCAGTGGTATTCAGTGTTTCCAAAGGCCACACAACGATTTTCATAAAATGGTTGCGCAAATTCATTACAACATCAAAAGAATACAGACTGGATATCTTCAGACGTACAGCAACGTAACATGATTACGTTAAGGTTATTCGATACTTTATTCAATAATACAATCACTGTCATAAGTCGTTGGAACACCCACCCCCTTTCCCCCGTTCAATGTTGCATAGCGCAATGCACCCAAACAAACTGTTCAGTACGTTTTAGTTTCTAAGCAACATTGAAAGGTGGGAGAGGGAGGGATGCTCGATTAACGCCGTCGGTGTACCAACATTGTGTCACTGATTGTCTCTACGTGATAAGGTGTAAATTTCATGTAACGATACATGGCAGTCAGTACTGGAACGTTCGCGTAAAGATGGCTGTGCCAACATGCCACGTTTTTCGCCTCTTAATTAAAGAATAAAAGTAATAGGGGTATATGCTATTCCCATAGTATTCAGCTTATTAACCAAAGATTTTGATTCCTTAAGATGGTTTTTAGAGGATATGTCTCCGCTGAGATTAGAGTGACAGTCTTTCAACTACGAAGGAACACTGATATGAGCCTTAGAGCCATAGCAAGGGCATGCGAAATTTCACCGACTTCAGCTTGTAGGATTTTAAAAGGGGCAATCCGGAGAATTTCATCTTGCCCAAAAAGAACGGGACGCCCGCAAAAACTAACTGCCCTGCAACAACGTCTCCTGATTCGAAACGTCAGGAAACTGAGAAATGAAAATCCCTGTTTTTCTCTCAGAGATTTAATGCGGGAAAGTGGGGTGAGCAGTGAAGAGGTTTCCGAGAGAACAGTGAACCGCTTACTTCAACGCCAAGGATTCCACTATTTGCAGACGCGAAAGAAAGGACTATTGACTAAAGATGATATGCCAAGGCGAGTTACATTTTGCAATGTAATGAAAACAATTTATGATGGCGACGTTTGGACGAGGCAAGTGGCATTTTACTTGGATGGGGTCTCATTCGCTTTCAAAACGAACCCATTAAAAGTGGCAACGGCACCTAAAGCAAGAATTTGGAGAAAACGAGGCGAAGGATTAACGTTCGGATGCACAGCAAATGGCAGTAAGGAAGGAACTGGTAGTAAGCTAGTGAAGCTTTTTGTTGCTATAACCTATAGTGAGGGGGTAGTTCTTTGTGAGTCATATGATCACCTAACGGGTAATTTTTTCGCTACTTTTATTGAAAAGCATTTCAACTCATTATTCCTCAAGGCGAACAAAAATGGAAGTAGGTTGTGGCTGCAAGATGGGGATCCTTCACAAAACAGTAGAGCTGCAAAAAGAGCGATGGAGAATTGTAACTGTGATATGTCTCTAATTGAAATTCCTCCCAGAAGTCCAGACCTTAACCCTATCGAGAATTTTTTTCATTTAGTGAGAGTAAGACTGAAGGATGATGCCTTACAACTAAAAATAACTAAAGAAACCTTCGAAGAATTCAAAGCCAGGGTAATACGCACTATTTACAGTATTCCAGTTAATATAATAAACAAAACTATCGCTTCAATGCCGCAGCGCCTTCAACAGATTATTGATAACAAAGGTTGCCGCATTAAATATTAAACAGAATACAAATTTTCTTAATATATAAAGATGTCTCCTAATGTGAATTAGCAATGTAATGTTGAAGTATCTTAATATAATGATGTACAGCCTAAAACAAGATCAACACATGAGGGAATGAGAAAAGGTTGTAATCTGTTTTAAACGGGTTACCATTGTAACCCGTCGAAATTGATAAAGTCAAGTACTGTGATAACCTTTTAAAAACTCATCGGGTTACAATGGTAACCCGTTGTTTATTGCGTAACAGTATACAGCGGAAATCATTATAATGTACACTGAAGTGCTACACTTCTTAGGTGTGTAATCTTTTTTTTTTTTTTCATTAAGGAAAATAAGTATTTACTCATTGCTTTTAGTATATTGCATTTGTAATTTACTAGTGATTTTGGTATAGTATTTAGGAGAAGGCTGCACGCAGAGTAATAAAACGTGGCAAATTTTAATGGTACACTAAATCAATGTCATCATTGTTCATTCTAGTATTAGTTTAGCGAAACATTTCCCGCAAGGGCTCAAAACGACTTGCTCCGACTCCGGTATCTGAGCATACATGGTAAAGACACGCCATCTTACGGACATCATTTGAGTTTCTATATCATCTACCACACCCCCTTTAATTGCAACAATTTCACTTTTAGAAGTACCGAAAATTGGAGTGTCCTTCTCGAAGACTATGTCTTGCGCATAATGTGTCTTGGGCGCCGAAAAGTGAACTGGCTGTCCCTCCAACAATAGCAACATATCTTGCCATGGTAACACTTGAGCAGACCAGCGAAAATCATTTAAAAATATTATTTCGGCTAACTCTGCGCCAACCCAAGCAAATGTTGTGCTCGCTGGGTTTAAAAATGTTCTATAAATAACTGTCAATGGATTTAATAGAAATGTTTTTCCACAATTGGCTGGACCTTTGAGAAAAATATTACGATATTTTCCTCTTCCTTTTTCCAATAGTTCGCGCATAGCTGCAGAGAAATCATCTCGCGCGATGCCATTTCGTTGAAGAATATTCAGTGCAATATGCAACCAACGGCCGTCACAATTTTCTGCGCAATTTCCTTCGAAAGCTTCTTGGAGAATTTCCATACGCGACATTCGCTGACGCCTTAACGTCTCCTCAGATTTTTCAATCTCCCACCCCGTCCTGATTGCTTCCTCGACTGCTTTTTTCCCTCGGTTGACAATGAACTGTGCCAGATCTGTTTTCCCTTCCATTTTCTGTCTCTTGGCAAGTGCAAGGAGTTCCAAGTATGTTTTGATACCTTTGGAGACAGCAATTTCGGAAACGTCAAACATGGTAAGACGCGGTGGTCGTTTTCGCTTTTTAGAAGATGATCTTGTTACAGAGCTTTCTTCGCCGGACTCTTGGCCTTCAATTTCTTGTTCGTGTTCCCTTTCTGCAGCTATAGCCTCGCTAGCAGCTGTTGTCGTGGGTGGAGGTGTGTTCCAAAGATCAGGGTGATTGGAAGACATCACAACATCGTTATCCTCCTTGATAACATAACTCCATGCAGTGTAATAGTTCACATGACGATTCGAGGAATGGACATTAATTCCGTATCGTGTATGAATAAACTGCCGAACCGACAACCATCGTCTTGGTCTTCTAAGTTTAATGGCCATATGGAAATGAATTCCCCCTGTTTGATGGAGCTCGAGACAACACGCCCATTGCTGAACTGTTGATTCGTTGGAAACTTGTCGTAACTGAAAGGCCTCTAAGACAATTTCAGCAAAACGCTGTCGAGAAGATACTTTAGTAGTATCAGCTTGACTATACGTTATAAGGTAGACACGTCTTACTTCTCTTACTCCTAATTCTACTTGTGATGACTGTTCAACTACAGCGTTATCCATGTTTTCTATGTTTGAAAACCAATTTTCATTACTGTAATCAAATCTCAGACCACCTGCGATGTGACGCGACGCGTTGCTACGTACAATAGCATGATGCGTTGCTATGCGTTAACATGAACTAACGTTTATTTAAGAAAACATGAACTGTACAAAAATTCATTTCCTTACCAGTGGTATTCAGTGTTTCCAAAGGCCACACAACGATTTTCATAAAATGGTTGCGCAAATTCATTACAACATCAAAAGAATACAGACTGGATATCTTCAGACGTACAGCAACGTAACATGATTACGTTAAGGTTATTCGATACTTTATTCAATAATACAATCACTGTCATAAGTCGTTGGAACACCCACCCCCTTTCCCCCGTTCAATGTTGCATAGCGCAATGCACCCAAACAAACTGTTCAGTACGTTTTAGTTTCTAAGCAACATTGAAAGGTGGGAGAGGGAGGGATGCTCGATTAACGCCGTCGGTGTACCAACATTGTGTCACTGATTGTCTCTACGTGATAAGGTGTAAATTTCATGTAACGATACATGGCAGTCAGTACTGGAACGTTCGCGTAAAGATGGCTGTGCCAACATGCCACGTTTTTCGCCTCTTAATTAAAGAATAAAAGTAATAGGGGTATATGCTATTCCCATAGTATTCAGCTTATTAACCAAAGATTTTGATTCCTTAAGATGGTTTTTAGAGGATATGTCTCCGCTGAGATTAGAGTGACAGTCTTTCAACTACGAAGGAACACTGATATGAGCCTTAGAGCCATAGCAAGGGCATGCGAAATTTCACCGACTTCAGCTTGTAGGATTTTAAAAGGGGCAATCCGGAGAATTTCATCTTGCCCAAAAAGAACGGGACGCCCGCAAAAACTAACTGCCCTGCAACAACGTCTCCTGATTCGAAACGTCAGGAAACTGAGAAATGAAAATCCCTGTTTTTCTCTCAGAGATTTAATGCGGGAAAGTGGGGTGAGCAGTGAAGAGGTTTCCGAGAGAACAGTGAACCGCTTACTTCAACGCCAAGGATTCCACTATTTGCAGACGCGAAAGAAAGGACTATTGACTAAAGATGATATGCCAAGGCGAGTTACATTTTGCAATGTAATGAAAACAATTTATGATGGCGACGTTTGGACGAGGCAAGTGGCATTTTACTTGGATGGGGTCTCATTCGCTTTCAAAACGAACCCATTAAAAGTGGCAACGGCACCTAAAGCAAGAATTTGGAGAAAACGAGGCGAAGGATTAACGTTCGGATGCACAGCAAATGGCAGTAAGGAAGGAACTGGTAGTAAGCTAGTGAAGCTTTTTGTTGCTATAACCTATAGTGAGGGGGTAGTTCTTTGTGAGTCATATGATCACCTAACGGGTAATTTTTTCGCTACTTTTATTGAAAAGCATTTCAACTCATTATTCCTCAAGGCGAACAAAAATGGAAGTAGGTTGTGGCTGCAAGATGGGGATCCTTCACAAAACAGTAGAGCTGCAAAAAGAGCGATGGAGAATTGTAACTGTGATATGTCTCTAATTGAAATTCCTCCCAGAAGTCCAGACCTTAACCCTATCGAGAATTTTTTTCATTTAGTGAGAGTAAGACTGAAGGATGATGCCTTACAACTAAAAATAACTAAAGAAACCTTCGAAGAATTCAAAGCCAGGGTAATACGCACTATTTACAGTATTCCAGTTAATATAATAAACAAAACTATCGCTTCAATGCCGCAGCGCCTTCAACAGATTATTGATAACAAAGGTTGCCGCATTAAATATTAAACAGAATACAAATTTTCTTAATATATAAAGATGTCTCCTAATGTGAATTAGCAATGTAATGTTGAAGTATCTTAATATAATGATGTACAGCCTAAAACAAGATCAACACATGAGGGAATGAGAAAAGGTTGTAATCTGTTTTAAACGGGTTACCATTGTAACCCGTCGAAATTGATAAAGTCAAGTACTGTGATAACCTTTTAAAAACTCATCGGGTTACAATGGTAACCCGTTGTTTATTGCGTAACAGTATACAGCGGAAATCATTATAATGTACACTGAAGTGCTACACTTCTTAGGTGTGTAATCTTTTTTTTTTTTTCATTAAGGAAAATAAGTATTTACTCATTGCTTTTAGTATATTGCATTTGTAATTTACTAGTGATTTTGGTATAGTATTTAGGAGAAGGCTGCACGCAGAGTAATAAAACGTGGCAAATTTTAATGGTACACTAAATCAATGTCATCATTGTTCATTCTAGTATTAGTTTAGCGAAACATTTCCCGCAAGGGCTCAAAACGACTTGCTCCGACTCCGGTATCTGAGCATACATGGTAAAGACACGCCATCTTACGGACATCATTTGAGTTTCTATATCATCTACCACACCCCCTTTAATTGCAACAATTTCACTTTTAGAAGTACCGAAAATTGGAGTGTCCTTCTCGAAGACTATGTCTTGCGCATAATGTGTCTTGGGCGCCGAAAAGTGAACTGGCTGTCCCTCCAACAATAGCAACATATCTTGCCATGGTAACACTTGAGCAGACCAGCGAAAATCATTTAAAAATATTATTTCGGCTAACTCTGCGCCAACCCAAGCAAATGTTGTGCTCGCTGGGTTTAAAAATGTTCTATAAATAACTGTCAATGGATTTAATAGAAATGTTTTTCCACAATTGGCTGGACCTTTGAGAAAAATATTACGATATTTTCCTCTTCCTTTTTCCAATAGTTCGCGCATAGCTGCAGAGAAATCATCTCGCGCGATGCCATTTCGTTGAAGAATATTCAGTGCAATATGCAACCAACGGCCGTCACAATTTTCTGCGCAATTTCCTTCGAAAGCTTCTTGGAGAATTTCCATACGCGACATTCGCTGACGCCTTAACGTCTCCTCAGATTTTTCAATCTCCCACCCCGTCCTGATTGCTTCCTCGACTGCTTTTTTCCCTCGGTTGACAATGAACTGTGCCAGATCTGTTTTCCCTTCCATTTTCTGTCTCTTGGCAAGTGCAAGGAGTTCCAAGTATGTTTTGATACCTTTGGAGACAGCAATTTCGGAAACGTCAAACATGGTAAGACGCGGTGGTCGTTTTCGCTTTTTAGAAGATGATCTTGTTACAGAGCTTTCTTCGCCGGACTCTTGGCCTTCAATTTCTTGTTCGTGTTCCCTTTCTGCAGCTATAGCCTCGCTAGCAGCTGTTGTCGTGGGTGGAGGTGTGTTCCAAAGATCAGGGTGATTGGAAGACATCACAACATCGTTATCCTCCTTGATAACATAACTCCATGCAGTGTAATAGTTCACATGACGATTCGAGGAATGGACATTAATTCCGTATCGTGTATGAATAAACTGCCGAACCGACAACCATCGTCTTGGTCTTCTAAGTTTAATGGCCATATGGAAATGAATTCCCCCTGTTTGATGGAGCTCGAGACAACACGCCCATTGCTGAACTGTTGATTCGTTGGAAACTTGTCGTAACTGAAAGGCCTCTAAGACAATTTCAGCAAAACGCTGTCGAGAAGATACTTTAGTAGTATCAGCTTGACTATACGTTATAAGGTAGACACGTCTTACTTCTCTTACTCCTAATTCTACTTGTGATGACTGTTCAACTACAGCGTTATCCATGTTTTCTATGTTTGAAAACCAATTTTCATTACTGTAATCAAATCTCAGACCACCTGCGATGTGACGCGACGCGTTGCTACGTACAATAGCATGATGCGTTGCTATGCGTTAACATGAACTAACGTTTATTTAAGAAAACATGAACTGTACAAAAATTCATTTCCTTACCAGTGGTATTCAGTGTTTCCAAAGGCCACACAACGATTTTCATAAAATGGTTGCGCAAATTCATTACAACATCAAAAGAATACAGACTGGATATCTTCAGACGTACAGCAACGTAACATGATTACGTTAAGGTTATTCGATACTTTATTCAATAATACAATCACTGTCATAAGTCGTTGGAACACCCACCCCCTTTCCCCCGTTCAATGTTGCATAGCGCAATGCACCCAAACAAACTGTTCAGTACGTTTTAGTTTCTAAGCAACATTGAAAGGTGGGAGAGGGAGGGATGCTCGATTAACGCCGTCGGTGTACCAACATTGTGTCACTGATTGTCTCTACGTGATAAGGTGTAAATTTCATGTAACGATACATGGCAGTCAGTACTGGAACGTTCGCGTAAAGATGGCTGTGCCAACATGCCACGTTTTTCGCCTCTTAATTAAAGAATAAAAGTAATAGGGGTATATGCTATTCCCATAGTATTCAGCTTATTAACCAAAGATTTTGATTCCTTAAGATGGTTTTTAGAGGATATGTCTCCGCTGAGATTAGAGTGACAGTCTTTCAACTACGAAGGAACACTGATATGAGCCTTAGAGCCATAGCAAGGGCATGCGAAATTTCACCGACTTCAGCTTGTAGGATTTTAAAAGGGGCAATCCGGAGAATTTCATCTTGCCCAAAAAGAACGGGACGCCCGCAAAAACTAACTGCCCTGCAACAACGTCTCCTGATTCGAAACGTCAGGAAACTGAGAAATGAAAATCCCTGTTTTTCTCTCAGAGATTTAATGCGGGAAAGTGGGGTGAGCAGTGAAGAGGTTTCCGAGAGAACAGTGAACCGCTTACTTCAACGCCAAGGATTCCACTATTTGCAGACGCGAAAGAAAGGACTATTGACTAAAGATGATATGCCAAGGCGAGTTACATTTTGCAATGTAATGAAAACAATTTATGATGGCGACGTTTGGACGAGGCAAGTGGCATTTTACTTGGATGGGGTCTCATTCGCTTTCAAAACGAACCCATTAAAAGTGGCAACGGCACCTAAAGCAAGAATTTGGAGAAAACGAGGCGAAGGATTAACGTTCGGATGCACAGCAAATGGCAGTAAGGAAGGAACTGGTAGTAAGCTAGTGAAGCTTTTTGTTGCTATAACCTATAGTGAGGGGGTAGTTCTTTGTGAGTCATATGATCACCTAACGGGTAATTTTTTCGCTACTTTTATTGAAAAGCATTTCAACTCATTATTCCTCAAGGCGAACAAAAATGGAAGTAGGTTGTGGCTGCAAGATGGGGATCCTTCACAAAACAGTAGAGCTGCAAAAAGAGCGATGGAGAATTGTAACTGTGATATGTCTCTAATTGAAATTCCTCCCAGAAGTCCAGACCTTAACCCTATCGAGAATTTTTTTCATTTAGTGAGAGTAAGACTGAAGGATGATGCCTTACAACTAAAAATAACTAAAGAAACCTTCGAAGAATTCAAAGCCAGGGTAATACGCACTATTTACAGTATTCCAGTTAATATAATAAACAAAACTATCGCTTCAATGCCGCAGCGCCTTCAACAGATTATTGATAACAAAGGTTGCCGCATTAAATATTAAACAGAATACAAATTTTCTTAATATATAAAGATGTCTCCTAATGTGAATTAGCAATGTAATGTTGAAGTATCTTAATATAATGATGTACAGCCTAAAACAAGATCAACACATGAGGGAATGAGAAAAGGTTGTAATCTGTTTTAAACGGGTTACCATTGTAACCCGTCGAAATTGATAAAGTCAAGTACTGTGATAACCTTTTAAAAACTCATCGGGTTACAATGGTAACCCGTTGTTTATTGCGTAACAGTATACAGCGGAAATCATTATAATGTACACTGAAGTGCTACACTTCTTAGGTGTGTAATCTTTTTTTTTTTTTCATTAAGGAAAATAAGTATTTACTCATTGCTTTTAGTATATTGCATTTGTAATTTACTAGTGATTTTGGTATAGTATTTAGGAGAAGGCTGCACGCAGAGTAATAAAACGTGGCAAATTTTAATGGTACACTAAATCAATGTCATCATTGTTCATTCTAGTATTAGTTTAGCGAAACATTTCCCGCAAGGGCTCAAAACGACTTGCTCCGACTCCGGTATCTGAGCATACATGGTAAAGACACGCCATCTTACGGACATCATTTGAGTTTCTATATCATCTACCACACCCCCTTTAATTGCAACAATTTCACTTTTAGAAGTACCGAAAATTGGAGTGTCCTTCTCGAAGACTATGTCTTGCGCATAATGTGTCTTGGGCGCCGAAAAGTGAACTGGCTGTCCCTCCAACAATAGCAACATATCTTGCCATGGTAACACTTGAGCAGACCAGCGAAAATCATTTAAAAATATTATTTCGGCTAACTCTGCGCCAACCCAAGCAAATGTTGTGCTCGCTGGGTTTAAAAATGTTCTATAAATAACTGTCAATGGATTTAATAGAAATGTTTTTCCACAATTGGCTGGACCTTTGAGAAAAATATTACGATATTTTCCTCTTCCTTTTTCCAATAGTTCGCGCATAGCTGCAGAGAAATCATCTCGCGCGATGCCATTTCGTTGAAGAATATTCAGTGCAATATGCAACCAACGGCCGTCACAATTTTCTGCGCAATTTCCTTCGAAAGCTTCTTGGAGAATTTCCATACGCGACATTCGCTGACGCCTTAACGTCTCCTCAGATTTTTCAATCTCCCACCCCGTCCTGATTGCTTCCTCGACTGCTTTTTTCCCTCGGTTGACAATGAACTGTGCCAGATCTGTTTTCCCTTCCATTTTCTGTCTCTTGGCAAGTGCAAGGAGTTCCAAGTATGTTTTGATACCTTTGGAGACAGCAATTTCGGAAACGTCAAACATGGTAAGACGCGGTGGTCGTTTTCGCTTTTTAGAAGATGATCTTGTTACAGAGCTTTCTTCGCCGGACTCTTGGCCTTCAATTTCTTGTTCGTGTTCCCTTTCTGCAGCTATAGCCTCGCTAGCAGCTGTTGTCGTGGGTGGAGGTGTGTTCCAAAGATCAGGGTGATTGGAAGACATCACAACATCGTTATCCTCCTTGATAACATAACTCCATGCAGTGTAATAGTTCACATGACGATTCGAGGAATGGACATTAATTCCGTATCGTGTATGAATAAACTGCCGAACCGACAACCATCGTCTTGGTCTTCTAAGTTTAATGGCCATATGGAAATGAATTCCCCCTGTTTGATGGAGCTCGAGACAACACGCCCATTGCTGAACTGTTGATTCGTTGGAAACTTGTCGTAACTGAAAGGCCTCTAAGACAATTTCAGCAAAACGCTGTCGAGAAGATACTTTAGTAGTATCAGCTTGACTATACGTTATAAGGTAGACACGTCTTACTTCTCTTACTCCTAATTCTACTTGTGATGACTGTTCAACTACAGCGTTATCCATGTTTTCTATGTTTGAAAACCAATTTTCATTACTGTAATCAAATCTCAGACCACCTGCGATGTGACGCGACGCGTTGCTACGTACAATAGCATGATGCGTTGCTATGCGTTAACATGAACTAACGTTTATTTAAGAAAACATGAACTGTACAAAAATTCATTTCCTTACCAGTGGTATTCAGTGTTTCCAAAGGCCACACAACGATTTTCATAAAATGGTTGCGCAAATTCATTACAACATCAAAAGAATACAGACTGGATATCTTCAGACGTACAGCAACGTAACATGATTACGTTAAGGTTATTCGATACTTTATTCAATAATACAATCACTGTCATAAGTCGTTGGAACACCCACCCCCTTTCCCCCGTTCAATGTTGCATAGCGCAATGCACCCAAACAAACTGTTCAGTACGTTTTAGTTTCTAAGCAACATTGAAAGGTGGGAGAGGGAGGGATGCTCGATTAACGCCGTCGGTGTACCAACATTGTGTCACTGATTGTCTCTACGTGATAAGGTGTAAATTTCATGTAACGATACATGGCAGTCAGTACTGGAACGTTCGCGTAAAGATGGCTGTGCCAACATGCCACGTTTTTCGCCTCTTAATTAAAGAATAAAAGTAATAGGGGTATATGCTATTCCCATAGTATTCAGCTTATTAACCAAAGATTTTGATTCCTTAAGATGGTTTTTAGAGGATATGTCTCCGCTGAGATTAGAGTGACAGTCTTTCAACTACGAAGGAACACTGATATGAGCCTTAGAGCCATAGCAAGGGCATGCGAAATTTCACCGACTTCAGCTTGTAGGATTTTAAAAGGGGCAATCCGGAGAATTTCATCTTGCCCAAAAAGAACGGGACGCCCGCAAAAACTAACTGCCCTGCAACAACGTCTCCTGATTCGAAACGTCAGGAAACTGAGAAATGAAAATCCCTGTTTTTCTCTCAGAGATTTAATGCGGGAAAGTGGGGTGAGCAGTGAAGAGGTTTCCGAGAGAACAGTGAACCGCTTACTTCAACGCCAAGGATTCCACTATTTGCAGACGCGAAAGAAAGGACTATTGACTAAAGATGATATGCCAAGGCGAGTTACATTTTGCAATGTAATGAAAACAATTTATGATGGCGACGTTTGGACGAGGCAAGTGGCATTTTACTTGGATGGGGTCTCATTCGCTTTCAAAACGAACCCATTAAAAGTGGCAACGGCACCTAAAGCAAGAATTTGGAGAAAACGAGGCGAAGGATTAACGTTCGGATGCACAGCAAATGGCAGTAAGGAAGGAACTGGTAGTAAGCTAGTGAAGCTTTTTGTTGCTATAACCTATAGTGAGGGGGTAGTTCTTTGTGAGTCATATGATCACCTAACGGGTAATTTTTTCGCTACTTTTATTGAAAAGCATTTCAACTCATTATTCCTCAAGGCGAACAAAAATGGAAGTAGGTTGTGGCTGCAAGATGGGGATCCTTCACAAAACAGTAGAGCTGCAAAAAGAGCGATGGAGAATTGTAACTGTGATATGTCTCTAATTGAAATTCCTCCCAGAAGTCCAGACCTTAACCCTATCGAGAATTTTTTTCATTTAGTGAGAGTAAGACTGAAGGATGATGCCTTACAACTAAAAATAACTAAAGAAACCTTCGAAGAATTCAAAGCCAGGGTAATACGCACTATTTACAGTATTCCAGTTAATATAATAAACAAAACTATCGCTTCAATGCCGCAGCGCCTTCAACAGATTATTGATAACAAAGGTTGCCGCATTAAATATTAAACAGAATACAAATTTTCTTAATATATAAAGATGTCTCCTAATGTGAATTAGCAATGTAATGTTGAAGTATCTTAATATAATGATGTACAGCCTAAAACAAGATCAACACATGAGGGAATGAGAAAAGGTTGTAATCTGTTTTAAACGGGTTACCATTGTAACCCGTCGAAATTGATAAAGTCAAGTACTGTGATAACCTTTTAAAAACTCATCGGGTTACAATGGTAACCCGTTGTTTATTGCGTAACAGTATACAGCGGAAATCATTATAATGTACACTGAAGTGCTACACTTCTTAGGTGTGTAATCTTTTTTTTTTTTTCATTAAGGAAAATAAGTATTTACTCATTGCTTTTAGTATATTGCATTTGTAATTTACTAGTGATTTTGGTATAGTATTTAGGAGAAGGCTGCACGCAGAGTAATAAAACGTGGCAAATTTTAATGGTACACTAAATCAATGTCATCATTGTTCATTCTAGTATTAGTTTAGCGAAACATTTCCCGCAAGGGCTCAAAACGACTTGCTCCGACTCCGGTATCTGAGCATACATGGTAAAGACACGCCATCTTACGGACATCATTTGAGTTTCTATATCATCTACCACACCCCCTTTAATTGCAACAATTTCACTTTTAGAAGTACCGAAAATTGGAGTGTCCTTCTCGAAGACTATGTCTTGCGCATAATGTGTCTTGGGCGCCGAAAAGTGAACTGGCTGTCCCTCCAACAATAGCAACATATCTTGCCATGGTAACACTTGAGCAGACCAGCGAAAATCATTTAAAAATATTATTTCGGCTAACTCTGCGCCAACCCAAGCAAATGTTGTGCTCGCTGGGTTTAAAAATGTTCTATAAATAACTGTCAATGGATTTAATAGAAATGTTTTTCCACAATTGGCTGGACCTTTGAGAAAAATATTACGATATTTTCCTCTTCCTTTTTCCAATAGTTCGCGCATAGCTGCAGAGAAATCATCTCGCGCGATGCCATTTCGTTGAAGAATATTCAGTGCAATATGCAACCAACGGCCGTCACAATTTTCTGCGCAATTTCCTTCGAAAGCTTCTTGGAGAATTTCCATACGCGACATTCGCTGACGCCTTAACGTCTCCTCAGATTTTTCAATCTCCCACCCCGTCCTGATTGCTTCCTCGACTGCTTTTTTCCCTCGGTTGACAATGAACTGTGCCAGATCTGTTTTCCCTTCCATTTTCTGTCTCTTGGCAAGTGCAAGGAGTTCCAAGTATGTTTTGATACCTTTGGAGACAGCAATTTCGGAAACGTCAAACATGGTAAGACGCGGTGGTCGTTTTCGCTTTTTAGAAGATGATCTTGTTACAGAGCTTTCTTCGCCGGACTCTTGGCCTTCAATTTCTTGTTCGTGTTCCCTTTCTGCAGCTATAGCCTCGCTAGCAGCTGTTGTCGCGGGTGGAGGTGTGTTCCAAAGATCAGGGTGATTGGAAGACATCACAACATCGTTATCCTCCTTGATAACATAACTCCATGCAGTGTAATAGTTCACATGACGATTCGAGAAATGGACATTAATTCCGTATCGTGTATGAATAAACTGCCGAACCGACAACCATTGTCTTGGTCTTCTAAGTTTAATGGCCATATGGAAATGAATTCCCCCTGTTTGATGGAGCTCGAGACAACACGCCCATTGCTGAACTGTTGATTCGTTGGAAACTTGTCGTAACTGAAAGGCCTCTAAGACAATTTCAGCAAAACGCTGTCGAGAAGATACTTTAGTAGTATCAGCTTGACTATACGTTATAAGGTAGACACGTCTTACTTCTCTTACTCCTAATTCTACTTGTGATGACTGTTCAACTACAGCGTTATCCATGTTTTCTATGTTTGAAAACCAATTTTCATTACTGTAATCAAATCTCAGACCACCTGCGATGTGACGCGACGCGTTGCTACGTACAATAGCATGATGCGTTGCTATGCGTTAACATGAACTAACGTTTATTTATTCATTTCCTTACCAGTGGTATTCAGTGTTTCCAAAGGCCACACAACGATTTTCATAAAATGGTTGCGCAAATTCATTACAACATCAAAAGAATACAGACTGGATATCTTCAGACGTACAGCAACGTGACATGATTACGTTAAGGTTATTCGATACTTTATTCAATAATACAATCACTGTCATAAGTCGTTGGAACACCCACCCCCTTTCCCCCGTTCAATGTTGCATAGCGCAATGCACCCAAACAAACTGTTCAGTACGTTTTAGTTTCTAAGCAACATTGAAAGGTGGGAGAGGGAGGGATGCTCGATTAACGCCGTCGGTGTACCAACATTGTGTCACTGATTGTAGTAACTCAAACTCTACTGGTGAAACGAAAAACAATTTGACATAGCGAGGTTTCAAGTTAACAGGGTGGATGGCACAATTCAAGTTGCCACATTAAAAATCGATGGTTGGTGATTTTTTAGCACTTCAATGTTTAGTGCACTGTAAATTAAACTTATTTTATAAAAATGGTAATTGGGCATTTTTATGATAAAATAAGATTAGTTCGTTGCACCAATCAAACATCAAATGTATGTAGTGTTGACCACAGTGTTAGTTTAGTGTTGTACCAATTATAGAAAAGAAGAGCTAATAGGGATGGCATCCACGTGCAGTTACAAGAACCAGAGCTAGAGTTATCGGGGTAACTTTCAGTGAATTTTTGATCAAGAGAAAGGAAATTTAGCTCGAGTTGGCGCGGCGGGGAAATCGAGGTATCCGAGTTCGAGTTAACCGAGTAAAAATGACTGAAAAGTGGGGTGAAATTCAAGGGCAATAGGACTAAGTTTGAGTTAGCGGGAAGTTCTAGTTATCCGAGTTCGTGTTATTGGGGTTCTACTGTACTTACAATATATGCAAGAGCAGCGATTACCAGTCCAGAGGTCTTAAAAGACGAAGAAGGAGAAGCAGTTCTAACTGTACTGCCGGCAGCTGAGTACTTGAATTGAGGAACATGATCACCACGGAGAAGCGTGAATTATCGGCGATCTGTCCTAAATGTTGCTTAAAGCTCTTTAGTTACTTCTAACAGTACAGCAGGGTTTAAAAGAAGATCAAACAGGCATCCTTTCCACTTTTAAAGCCTCAGGCTCTGTTCTCAGTTTCCACGAAGAACCTATGAGCCACCATTTTTGTTTGGGAAGGAATAAACCAATGAGAGCGCACGTATGAACGCGCAATAGAATACACCAATCAGCGATCGTTTTAGTTCACTGTGTGCCAGGGTCTTTCTCCTACCGCCGCCAAACCGCCGCCATATTAGAAAGCGAGAAGACCCTGGGGACGAGGTTGCAGGTCTCCCTACTTTGCTCGCAATTGAGGCGTTTTCAAGGATATCCAACAGTTTTTACGTATTGCAAACAGATGTCATACCTACTTTTGGTTTGACATTCAGCCAAATTGACGTACGATTGTATCGTGTTCAAAAAGAACAAGACGTATTTGTTAAAATTCCATGTTCTACGTTGTTTGCAAATGCCCTTAGGTGCATTGAAAATGCAAGACAAGGAGTATTTCCAGAAACGCCAGATAAACGTAAGGCTCTTGATAAACTTTGCAAAGCCATGTCAAAGTTTTCTACGGAGTGGATTATCCAGGAAGAAGTTACAAGACTGAAGAAATTTGATTCGGAGTCGAAAGTTAACTTGCACATTGCCGATACGTTTCTCATGGCGCTTATTGATGATGGCCAGTGTGTGGTTAACGCAAGTCATGGAAAGGACGCAGCTACTGCAGGGAACCCGACAGTCATAACACCCGACAAGGCTGGTTGGAAAGGACTTGGCATCGGTAAGTGGTATCTCGACAGTTTAATTGTCATTGAGCTATGACGAACGTTTTGCCATGTAAGCTTAACTTTTTCGGTTTTAACGCGATGGCTTCGAAACTTTGGCGTGAGTTACATTTTACTAGTGGAAAACATTTTATGAAATTAGGCCCCAGTTGGACCCTACGTTGCGAAGAAAATCGCTTCTAGTGAAAACTTTGGCTGATGTTTTTTAACTGAAATTTGAAGCTAAGTACCGGAAATTCCGAAAATTGTTGTGGCGTCTTGTAAAATAATTTTGCTGTAATATTTTTGACTGAAGTTTCTGGCATGTGCTAAACCTGGAAGATGGACGATAGACGATAAAAAAGCACCTTTTTTGAGTTTGTGGTTTTTTCACCTTCTTATGAGGACTCAAAGTGTGTGTTCTGCAGACTTAATTAAGAGGACTCATGAGGGGTCCTCATTTTGAAGGTCTATTTTCAAAGAGCAACCCACTACAGAACACAAACAGCAGCTGTTTTCTGTGATCAGCTCCCCAGTTTACACAAAGTGCTCAGTTCTCTTTACTTTCTGACAAGTATTTTAACAAATTGGATGTGCCCACAGGTAGCTAGCTAGTCTAAGTGGGCCATGTCTTAACTAAAAAGAGTACAGAAATCAGGAAGTTACATACAGTAGCAGTAGCAATAGTAGTAGTAGTAGTAGTAGTAGTAGTAGTAGTAGTAGTAGTAGTAGTAGTAGTAGTAGTAGTAGTAGTAGTAGTAGTAGTAGTAGTAGTAGTAGTAGTAGTAGTAGTAGTAGTAGTAGTAGTAGTAGTAGTAGTAGTAGTAGTAGTAGTAGTAGTAGTACTCTGTAACTACTCGCTATTTCTTCTGTTTCTTCTTTGATCTCCAGTTCTTACATGGGGTTGTTAAAATGTGTTTGCAGCAGAATCAGGGCTCTGAATCTGGTCTGGACATTGGGGGTTGGGTTGGGGTATCTCTGAAATGTTATCACTTGCAGAAACAGGGTACTGCACCTAGTCTGGACACTGGGGTGGGGGATTTTTGAAAAGTTATAACTTGCAGAAGTAGGGCACTGCAGCAGGTATGGACACTGGGAGTTGGCTAGGAGTTCTGGACAATGGACGATAGACGATAGATGATAGACAATGCCCATTTAATGGTCGAATTTCTCCGGAATCAAATGTCCAAAAACCAGTGGCTTTTGTGACTCAATGTCCCAAAATTGTAGGGGTGTGACATGTTGGCCCGCAATGTCACATGAATTATTAGAGATTGCACAGAGTCGGTAGTAGTGTAAGCGTGACGCAGTGGAGGGCAAACACATGTAATGGATGTGCTTTTCTCTTTCTGCCGATTTCCCGAACAGCTAGCAATCGAGCCAAGTGTGGCCTGTGGAGAGGGGGCTACAAGCTTTGGAATGACCAGGCCATTTTTTCCTTTGATACAAAAGAACACATACAATTTGGCTGAGCCTGAGGTTGTTCTGAAATGTTCTAGGATGCTTTTAAAATCCTGTGGCAGATCTCAGCTGAGACGTTCTTATAGAAATGGTTCTCATTAAAAATTGTACTGCGTAGCTGGCGGTTTTTCATGGTTTTTAACTCGGAGATTGCGTAAGCAATCTAAGGGTTTTAGTGGTGGTGCAGATCATGCAAATGATATGCAAATGATTTCCTCCCATCATCTGTAAAGTTTTTGTTTTTTGGAGTGATTCTGCTGACCGGTAAATAAAGCTCCTGAAATCTAAAGGGGCTCAGTCATGGTACTTTGAGTCATTTTGAGCACCGACGAAATTACCATTAAATTGAAGGAACCTGAAAATAATACTTTACAAAGATAGAAAAACATCAAAGAGATGATAATAAATCATAAGGGAACAAGGATGGTTAAGGATGGAGAAGATTGACACGGATTGCAAACAACTACATCTCGTTTTTCAGTGTTGAAAATGGCTGCTTTGTGAATTGAGTAGAAGACATCTGTAAGTCGGCCTGCGAAATATTTAGGAAGGATATGTAATTTGAGAAATCTTTCACCTTGGATTGCACGTGACGTCATTATTTTTTAAAATCCAAAACTAAAGAGCAAACAAAGTTATCTTCATCAGGCATGAGAGGGGGTAGATTTCTATTTGTGAACACCTTTTCAGCTCAAGATCATGTTTCGTCTAAAAACAGGCGCATTTTAATAAATTTCAGAGCTATGGCGGTGCGTGACATAAAGACTAGCGGCTAAATACAGGAATGGCTCCGACCCGTAATTGGATGATAAAAATAGTAATTAGTTAATAAGTTGATGCTTGACTCGAAGTGACACTTTTAAATTTTCACTACATGATATCTCAAACGTTTCGTGTATTTATTTTTAGCGCTATAGGCCGCTCGCGTTGCTCTCCTGTTCTGTTCATTGCCGCCAAAATCGCGATAATCGTTGATATGTGCATAAACAATCTAAAAAGCAATTAAGGCAGGCAAATTCATATACTTACATCGCGGGAAATGAATTGTTTGCGTGGATTAGGAGACAGAATCGTCTTGATTCCTTTCAAACGCAACTTGGACTCGGAGCAATCGCTGTACAGGAATGGCTCCGACCTGTAATTGGATGTTAAAAATAGTAATGTTAGATATTATTATATGGAGCAGAGTGTTTTACAGGGAACTAAACCACTCGTAGATTCCATACGCCACGTCATCCGGGACCCGAGTGGCGTATTTTCCGTATGTCACTTTTGTGAGTGTCGTATCGTCCAATGACGTCACGATTCCCGTCTTTTGCTTTTGTTAAACACTCTCCACCGTATAATAAAAAGAACATTACACGTTGGCTTGAAGATATGAGTTTTATGTTCTCGTGGCAAGAACAATATTGTTCTTGCCACTCGAACATAAAATTCATATCTTCTCGCCACCGTGTAATATCCTCTATATAAGTTAACCCTTGACTGAAAGTGACACTTTTTCAGATCTTGTAGTTCATGTTCAATCAGTTTAGCTAAATTTACCAGCAAATTCTGAGGGTCATGTGAAAATATTGAGAAATTGCGCGTCAAATGAAAAGTTCCAGTTTTATAGTGAGTGATAATGCACACCACTAGTGTATCAGTATTCCTGTTTATTTTTATATTATTTTAATGATATAAAAGATATTAAAATATATTAAAACATCTTTCTGAAGAAAAAAATAAACAAGGCAAAGCTCTTGCAAAATCGAATAGAGTTTCATGCCAAAAAACAAGAGCTAGCAGAACTGTTTGCATATCAAGTATTAAGCATTGCCCACCCCTCCCTTCGCCTTTGATTTACAAGTAATAATAATTAACAAAGGTAATGTGACTCTCTAGTATTTCGCAACATTAAAAAAAATGCTCCAATTTTATCATAGTGCATTGCAATAAGCATAAGCAGATCCTGTACGTGTATGCAAAAATGAACTTATGTTCTTGTTCTTTCGTCCTGTGTGATACAGTGATGCGTGTAAAAGTATTGGTCTGAGGACCATTCACCGATCTCACGATCGGAGCCATTCCTGTACATATTCATCACGGCAGAAGTTAAGTACAGGAATCGCTCCGGAAAAGTAAGACAGCTGTTTGCTATTCTCAACCTCTTATTTTGCTACAGAGAAAAGTAAAACGGGCTTATTATAGTTTGTCAATCGACTTTAAATTTGTTTTGCTTTTTTTAAAGAAACAGAGGAAAGTCCAGTGTTTAGACGAAAATGTGACGGTCAATCAGCAATGGAGCCATTCCTGTACAGCGGTTAAATACAGGAATCGCTCCGAGTCGACTCCGAGTCCAAGTTGCGTTTAAAAAGGCATCTAGACGATTCTCATTTCTGTCTCCTTATCCACGCAATCAATTCATTTCCTTCGATGTAAGTAGATGAATTTGCCTGCCTTAATTGCTTTTTAGATTGTTTATGCACATATCAACGATTATCGCGATTTTGGCGGCAATGAATAGAACAGGAGAGCAACGCGAGCGGCTTATAGCGTTAAAAATAAATACACGAAACGTTTGAGATATCATGTAGTGAAAAGTTAAAAGTGTCACTTCGAGTCAAGCATCAACTTATTAACTAATTACTATTTTTATCATCCAATTACAGGTCGGAGCCATTCCTGTATTTAGCCGCTAGTGACATAAAGCTATGAACGTATTTATCCAAGAATATATACTTATCTCGGCATTTTTAGCCTTTTTAGAAGCTGAAGTATTAGGAAAAGTATTTACTTAAATGTTTGCTTGATCAGTTCAGATAATCAGTGGCCTAGATAGTCAAAGTAAGTTCCAGATATTTACACTATATTCCGACCGCCATGTTGGTGTTCCTTGGAGGTACACCAACATGGCGGCTCCATACTGGGCTTTGTAAATTTGTGAAAACTATTTCGACAAATATTTGAAGATCGGGAAAACGTACAGACCTAAAACTTGGAGAAGTGTCTTAATTATTTATCTCCTATAATATCATAATTTCTTGAGTTTATTCACTGAATAGTTTTCGAACTATTTTTTTTATTGCGTGAGAGTGCAACCCAAGAATATTATTTACACATCACCTTCAGCGCGCGGAGATGTTTGCCCTTCGGCGATCAGATGAAAATGAGCTCGAGCGAAAATTCCTTTGCGAGTCGTGTCCAACAACGCCTTGTTGCTAAATATTACGTAATATTTTTGTGAGCGCAAGAGTAAAAAGAGCGCGGTTAAAAGTTTTTTAAACTTCTTGTTTTTTTTTAGTTTTGTCTGTGACCAGACGCAGATTTCCGGCCCACTCGGCCAATTGTTATCACCGGATGATGTCATCATCAGCCAATTACAGGCCATTTCTCAGCTCTTTTCGTCATATCCCCCCTCAGGAGCATTTTGTCACGTTAGAAAATTCTACTTCTACTATTCAGACAGAACATGGCCGTCTGTGAGAAATGTTTATTTGGTCAAAATTGGGCCAAACTCCGTTGGCGATGCACATCAGGACATTTGCAAAGATAAAGAATGTCACTTAGGATCAGTTGCCGGCTACTAAGGCTGAAATTATGCAGAGTTAAGCTGTATTTTCGTTTTGCGTGCGAAACAGAAGATTTTCATTTTGTACTCTGGAATGTTTGTCTGTTCACTTTCGAAGGGAATATTCAGTGCTCTAAAAAGGTATTACGTCTGGCCATGGAATACGCTGATGGGGAGATCGTGTTTAGTTCGCCAGAAGCAATGTTGGAATTTTCTCGGAAAAAAAGTTAAAACTTAGCCTTAGCACTCGTCAAAAACATTTATATTCGTTTGAAAGGTCAAGGTATTTTGTCCTTAGACGTAAACAAACCTCTCGGATTACAACGCACTATGCAAAGAATAGAGTAATTTAATCACGCAACTTATATTGATCACTTTCGCTATATATATGTGAGATGTAAGAGCGAACGCAATGTGGAATCGATCACGCAACTGATGATCTGTTGACCCGTCAATTTACTAAAAATAAAGAGCTTTCGTGCGCTGTGGAGATGAATTTGGCTTGGAATTTT
This sequence comes from Montipora foliosa, assembly GCF_036669935.1. Lineage (NCBI taxonomy): Eukaryota > Metazoa > Cnidaria > Anthozoa > Scleractinia > Acroporidae > Montipora > Montipora foliosa. The sequence continues at coordinate 23,374,566 of NC_090882.1, read as the reverse complement.
ACTGGAACGGAGCGCTTAACCCTGTACTATGATTCTGTAGAGGAATTGGGGCGGCTGGCATGCTTTTAAGTGCCTTTTTTTCGCTTCGAGCAGGAGTGACTTTAGAACCGAGTAGGTAGCTTTTACTCTTCTTACGAGCGGAGAGGAAACTAAAAAGTGATATATCGCTTAAAAGATTTCGGATCGCGCAGAAGCGCTAGATGACTATAGAACAGACAACAAGGCATTGAGGTCAGTTAGTTTTATTACAAAATTTACTAAAATTTGGGCTAAAATGTCCATTGACGTTTGTCGTGTTTCATTGCTGATGTTATTCACTGTGTTATTAAAAAGCTGTATGTTCACCTCGTTAAACCTCTCAAGTGTGGTCTACTCATCAAGCTTATTTGAGTGATATGGCAGAGGCTGTACAACTGTACAGTTCATGGTTGGGAATAGGATTCCTCACAAAGAACATTTGAGTAAGACTGGTTTAATGTCAATATCTTCTAGACGAATCTATTTACTCGTCATTTTTTCATTGAAATGCCTGCATAGTTATTATGTCTATTATGGCCTCGATATCTGCAGTTTTATAATTCTGAGCATGAACCCGATAATTTGAGGAACACTGAACTTATATCGTTTACGCTGGTCTTATACTGTCATCTTCAAGACACGTTAGGCTCCTTTCTTTCTGGTACTTGTCAAATAGAGTTATGGGTAAATTGCCCGAGCATAATCGAACAACTAACGAGCAAAGCGAAGTGAATACGAAAATTCCCGACTTTTGAAATGGCCGCCATGTTATGACGTCACATGGATATCAAATCTGATAACGATCCCAGACTGTTAAATGTGGATCTTGCTAGAGTTGAAAAATGGTTAACTGTTAACAAGCTTACCCTTAACGCATCTAAAACTGAGTTTATGTTGATCGGATCGAGGCAGAGGCTAAGCACATTTCACAATCCTCCGTCACTTATGATTGACGGTGCACCTATAACTCATGTTACCTCTACGAAATCTCTTGGTGTTCATATTGACCAGACTCTATCCTGGAATGTTCATGTTGAGAATTTATGTAAGAAAATCGCGTCTGGTATCGGAGCTTTGAAGAGAGTGAGGTCTTTCGTTCCACACGAGACTCTCCGATCAATCTTCATGTCTTTGGTACAGCCTCACTTCGACTACTGTAACTCTGTCTGGGGATGCTGCGGCAAAACCCTACCCAGTAAACTTCAAAAACTTCAAAATCGCGCTGCGTGTATACTCACTTACTCGAATTATGATGCCAACGCTGATAACCTCATTAAAAAACTCGGATGGATAAAACTTGATTCTCAACGAACAATCCATAAGGCTCTGATGGTTTATAAGTCGCTTAATGATCTTACTCCAGATTACCTTAGTTACAAATTTGTTGACCGTAGTAGCGTCTCCAATTACTCCTCAAGGGACACAGAGGGCAAACTAGCCATCCCACAGCCACACACACACTATAGGAAGAATAGCTTCAGTTACTCTGGAGCAGTTTTTTGGAATAGCTTACCAATCGAGTTGCGGCAGGCTGACTCCCTTAGCGCGTTCCGGGCTGGCTGTGAGCGTCTCTTTTCATCAGGTTAAATTTAGAATTCTTAATACACGGCACTCATGTAAAGCAGGTTTTATTTTGTCATTTAATATTATAGCTATAATTGATTATTTAGAGTATTTTAGATTAATGTAGTTCTAGTCGTTGTGTAATTTGTAATTATTCTAGTAAATAATTAGGTTTTTACAGTTGTGACTGATGAGTTTACGTGTCTAAATAAAGTTATCCTATCCTATCCTATGCTACGATCTACTCCTTTTCATCCGAACATGAAGTTAAACTTAAGTTTTAGCATTTTCACATATCCGGCGATGCTGGACGCGTCTTCGACAATGTCAACCCTCCAGAGGCATTTAATGCGTACCGGCACAGAATTCATAAGTGAGATTTCTGCGGCTACAATTTTCACTTCTTTCGATTTCCACATCTTTCGATTTCCATCCTTTTGATTTTGCGGTAAAGGGGAGCTAGATGTGAATCGCATGTGTATGGGCTTTATTGTCTCGATCCCTTGTCACAGTATCCGGTCATCTCGCCACCAGGGAGTTTCGCCACCAAGAAACCATCTCGCCACCAACCAACACGCCACCAAGAAACCACCTCGCCACCAACTAACTCGCCGCCAAGTAAAGTAGTCGAGGTGAATAAGCTGTTCGAACGAGAGTAAAGTAGTCGAGATGGAAAAGCTGTTCAGACGAAGTTCGTTAGCCTGTCTGTATGCAAATTACATGTCGTAGGTGACGTGATTTGATAAATGTTCCGTTGTCTTGGGTAAGCGACAATAAATGCGCGTATGTTGTTTTTTTTGTGGCATGGTTTTCAAAATAACACAGGTCGCGCTCTTGTTTTTTTTTTACTTTCTTGTTGTGATTGTGCAGTAGTCTTTGCATTGCCTTCGCAGCTGATTATTTATTTATTTATTTTGGACACAAGTAAGCAGACATCTTAGGGCTACCGCCGGTGCAGCACATCGTTCAACGTAATACGAACTGTGTGAGTGTTTAACACCACTAAACAAGGTAGAACGAATTTCAGTCTCTTCGGCTTGTAACCGGTTCAATGTTATTAGATTATTGGTAATCGGTAATCTTTGGACCGGTAACCGTTGTCACACCTCGCCATCGATTCGCCATGAGGCATGAAGTTGATGCATACAATTTACGCACCACAATTTGACACTGCTTTAAGAAACAAGCAAGAACATGGTTCACTGCGCATCCTAACTCATCCATTGGCGCATGACCACAACTCCTTGCACCATATCACTGCGCATCCTAAAATATTTCCGTTCGCGAATAACCACAATTCCTTGCGCATACCACTGCGCATCCAAAATCTCCCATTTGCGCATAACCACAATTCCTTGCGTTTGGTAAGAAAAAGTGATCGCAAGCCCCTATAATGTAAACCTCTGCTGATTAGAGAGCTGCCTCGCTCGTTCGCTTCAGGCTCACTCGCTGCGGCAGCAAATATCCCAATTCTTCGACCCAACAAGATGAAAAGATGTTAAAAAAAGAAATTGAAAATAAATTGAAAAAAAAAGTTTTTGCATAATTGTTTGATCCCTTCCTCTACATACAAGAAAATATTGACGCCCATCATGTAAAGAGCCTTAAATTTTTAACAACAGTATAGGATGTTTATGCACCTATCAATGCTAAGCCCGAGTGGGGGTCAGGCTACCCACAAGAATTTGATTTCAAGGCTGTCCCGTGAGTAGGGATTTTGTTTGTACATGATGTCCCCAGGATGGCTACATTTGGAGCTTTTTGAGGTGTACAACTGACCTTTGCTTGCCTGACGATGGGGAATTTTGATACTTTTGACTAAATATGTTGTCCCAGGAGTTAGGAATTTGATTTTTTTTTTCAAAAAATGTCAAAATCCCCACCCCCATGCCTGACCCACCCCACCTTAGGCTTCACATCGATGTGTGAATTAGAATTCTTAGGGGGTGGGGGATACTCCAAGTTGTTCCAAGTACGATTAGGTAAGTATGAACTTTTATTTTATTTTCTGCAACTTTGAAGTGGGCAGCAGTTCTCTGTTTATATTTTCTATCAAGTCGACTAATCTAAATCTTCATAAAACAT
>NC_090882.1:23310900-23360900 GCF_036669935.1 Montipora foliosa | reverse complement strand
CGTAAGCCTATCAAGCTCTTCTTCTGGGAAAGTTTCTGGTTCTTTTTTTACCACGACAATCGGCGGTATAGGAGAAAACAACATGTCACCGAGATGCTGGAGATCTGCTGCCATCTTGGCCTACAGTTGAATTACAACACAGAATAGAAATGGGTTATTCCAGAAAAAATCCGTACCCCCTGTCGGATGGGGTCGCTTTTTAACCCCCCCTCTCACCTGGATTTCCTGAAGCACAAGACCCCCCTCCTGTCTGGATTTCCAAGACAAAACACCCCCCTCCCACCTGGATTTCCAGGAAAAAATATGAGGCTTAAATTTAATTTACTTTTAATAGAAAATACGTACAATCACGTCTAGAAAATGTTCTTTTTTAATTTCGAAAGCTTCGGCTAAATTATATCAAAAATTCTATTGCGTGGAACTAAGAAAAGAAAGGAGCAAAAAATGTGAAAAAGCGAACGAGTGTTTACTTTCTTAGCCACTAAAAATCAATTGCCCTTTTTCTTTCTTTGTGCTAAATATGGTCCTAAAGTAAATGCAATTAGTATTAATAGAATATGATAAAAAAGTTCAACAGTCGTTCCTTTTCGAGACATAAGGTCCCTAAAGATCGAGAACTTCTAAATGAAAACCTTTCGAAGAAGGCAACTTTATACACGTTTATCGTGATTCACATATCCTACCTTCAAGAACCTGTAGTCCTAATCTACATCATAATTATCACCAAACAAACAAGATTTCAATGGGGCTATAAACGTGAAATTACACAACAGTGGCGCACTGGGTCTGGGTACGAGTAGAAATGTGTCAGGCATTTCAAACTCTTCATTGCAACATAACAACGTCACTCGTTCTTTAGTATCTTGATGTTCCCATTTTCTGCTATAAAAGGACCTGTGAAGGAACTTAGATTATCACTTTTGTCAGGTGAGAAATATCTGAACAAAATATATGTACCATTTTCAGGGTCTGAGAGCAATGAACTGTCACTGAACTAAACGTTCGAATCGCGTGAATTATCCGTCAAAATGACCCCAGCAGAAGAGTTTTTCAAGTTCAACCCCCCCTCCCGCCTGGATTTCCAGAGTATTTGACCCCCCCTCCCACAAGAATTTCCAGAATCCCATCCGTTGGGGGGGGCGGGGGGGGGGTGGATTTTTTCTGGAACAACCCAGTAAATGTTAATATTTGTGGCATGAGCACAAAAGCCACAAACTAAATAGATAAAGTTTGCACTCTTTTGGGCTTTTGAAATTCCATGACTCTTCAAAGTTTGCTATGACCTAAATCTGACAATTTTCCTAGTCAGAAATTTTCCAAAAAAATTATCATCATCTCCATTTAATTGTTTTAATTGGCCAGAAAACCTGCCTAACTTGGTTATTTTCTGCAATCAGTACCATTCTTCAATGACGTTTCATGACCCACACCTAAATTCCATGACTTTCCATGCCTGGTAAATTGACATCATAAAATTCCATGACTTTCCAGGTTTTCCAGGTTTTCCATGACCTGTAGTAACCCTGATAGAAAATTAGATAAACGCTGATTCAAGTTTTCAGTTCAATTTTTGTCTTGTCAAATAAAAATGTGCTAATTTTACTTCACAGACCAAATTTTACACTTGTGTTTCTTCAACTGAGGGGAAAATATAGATGACTTTTCCATAACCCACACCTACATGCACATTCTAAGACTTTACAGGCCTGGAAAATAAATTAAAGTAAACTATTTATTAATCCTGGTTTTCCATAACTTTCAAAAACTTAGTTGATATTTTGTGTTCAAATTATCAGTCACAACAAAAATTAATAAGACATAGGCCAATATATAATGGGGTTTCACTTTCTTGTGAAATTACGTGATGGTATCTTTTTGTTCTACATCAACATGACAGAATAAAATCCATTAACTGTGAATGTTAAGAAGATGCTTGCTCTTCACTGAAAATAATTTATGTACTTTTTTCTGAGAGAATCAACATGTCTGAAATTATGAGTCTGAAGAAGACATGCTAATGATTTTATTTTCCATGAACTGTGATCCGTTATTTGTGGTGCTTACAGTCAAAACTGCCCAAGCGTAGCCACCCAAATAAGCTTTTGACATCTGTTTTACTTGACACGTTTTTGATTACTCTAATGGCTTCCAGTTTGAAACGGGCCAAACATATATTCAGAACAAGCATGAACAGTCCGGGAGAATGCCAGTTTTGGAAGAAGCGATGACGTCACGATTCTATTGTTTCGCCCGAAAATCGCAAAAAATAAACGGAAGAAAATATGGGCTTTCAAAAAAGCTTGATTCTAGGTTCCATCGCTCAATATCCGAGAATTTTAAAGCCTCATTATCAAACGTTCCTTGAGCGAGAGTTGGGAATTTTTGGAAGAGCGAATCGATAAAATCTTTATCATTTTGGAAGGGCCTTCGAAGAAGCCGCCGCCATTTTGATCGCCATCGAATGTAAGTACTTGTTGTTTTGTGCTTTTTTCAATAGCTTGCCGAATTTTTTCGATATCAAGACTAATTTTCCTCGAAACTACAATAAGTTAGTGTTGTGTCGCCAAAGTTTCATCGGTGGCAACAAGCTAGTAAAAATGGCAACCATGTATTGAAAATTGCCGTAATAGGAAATGGTCTCTGACAGAAGACGACTGGAAATTTAAGCTTACACATAATTCATCGTGAGTACTTCGAGTCTTTCTTCGTTTTCACTAGATACTTCGTTAGGCTTGTTTAGAAGGAAGGTCTGTTATTCTGTAATAGCTGAATCATTTAAGCAGATTTATGAAATATTTTTTTTTTGTCGGCGTGGAATTTGACAGAAGTGCAAGTTTGATAAGGGGAACATGTATCATGCACATGCACTGACAATGACAACCCTTCCCTGTCCCTACCACCATGCTCACCCTACAGATAGTGAAATGACTTCCAGGGAAATGTTTATATTTAAACAATTCATTGATTTCTTTATAAACTCACAGCAAAATCATTGCCTTAAAATATGAGGTGTAAAGGAAAACACCTTCACAGTGCCCGTTAAATTAAGGACTTGTTCAAATGAAATAAAATGCTGTGATCAATACATGATATGTTTAAATTGCTATGTTTATTGATAACAGACTGTTATCTTAATTCTGTTGTCTTTTTTTTTAGGTTCAAGAGGCTTTCAATACTCAAAGAAATAATAAAATTTAATAAACAGTAGTTTACATTTTTTTTCTAAATCTCATTTGTCTTCTTTCAATATTTGATGGAGTTTGAATATTGCAAATTGTAAGCAGTGAGACTGCCATAGCTTCTATATCTAGCAAGGCCACATTTAGGCACTGCCCCAGATTAAAAGATGCATATACAGGGCCTTCAGAAATGTTAGAGTTAATTAGCAGTGCATGCATTCACAACAATGTGAGGCATCACACTGAATTGTTTGAGAAGTCAAGCAAACTAAAGGAAGGAAAGATTCACTCTAAACCAGCCACAATAAGTTTGGAAAACCTTTGTAATTAGCATTTTGTGAAGAAAGGGGGAGAGAAATTTTTTTGGATAAAAGTCTCAGTGTCTAAACTTTTAGGCACTGCCCTAAATTAAAAGATGCATATACAGGGCCTTTAGAAATGTTAGAGTTAATTAGCACTGCATGATTTCACAACAATGTGAGGCATCACACTGAATTGTTTGAGAAGTCAAGCAAACTAAAGGAAGGAAAGACTCGCTCTAAACCAGCCACAATAAGTTTGGAAAACATTTGTAATTAGCAATTTGTGAAGAAAGGGGGAGAGAAATTTTTTTGGATAAAAGTTTCAGTGTTCAAACTTTTAGGCACTGCCCCAAATTACTGAAAAGATGCATATACAGGGCCTTCAGAAATGTTAGAGTTAATTAGCAGTGCATGCATTCACAACAATGTGAGGCATCACACTGAATTGTTTGAGAAGTCAAGCAAACTAAGGGAAGGAAAGACTCACTCTAACCTTTGTAATTAGCATTTTGTGAAGAAAGGGGGAGAGAAATTTTTTTGGATAAAAGTTTCAGTGTTCAAACTTTTAGGCACTGCCCCAAATTACTGAAAAGATGCATATACAGGGCATTCAGAAATGTTAGAGTTAATTAGCAGTGCATGATTTCACAACAATGTGAAGCATCACACTGAATTGTTTGAGAAGTTAAACAAACTAAAGGAAGGAAAGATTCACTCTAAACCAGCCACAATAAGTTTGGAAAACCTTTGTGATTAGCAATTTGTGAAGAAAGGGGGAGAGAAATTTTTTTGGATAAAAGTCTCAGTGTCTAAACTTTTAGGCACTGCCCTAAATTAAAAGATGCATATACAGGGCCTTTAGAAATGTTAGAGTTAATTAGCAGTGCATGCATTCACAACAATGTGAGGCATCACACTGAATTGTTTGAGAAGTCAAGCAAACTAAAGGAAGAAAAGACTCGCTCTAACCCAGCCACAATAAGTTTGGAAAACCTTTGTAATTAGCATTTTGTGAAGAAAGGGGGAGAGAAATTTTTTTGGATAAAAGTTTCAGTGTTCAAACTTTTAGGCACTGCCCCAAATTACTGAAAAGATGCATATACAGGGCCTTCAGAAATGTTAGAGTTAATTAGCAGTGCATGCATTCACAACAATGTGAGGCATCACACTGAATTGTTTGAGAAGTCAAGCAAACTAAAGGAAGGAAAGACTCGCTCTAAACCAGCCACAATAAGTTTGGAAAACATTTGTAATTAGCAATTTGTGAAGAAAGGGGGAGAGAAATTTTTTTGGATAAAAGTTTCAGTGTTCAAACTTTTAGGCACTGCCCCAAATTACTGAAAAGATGCATATACAGGGCATTCAGAAGTGTTAGAGTTAATTAGCAGTGCATGATTTTGCAACAATGTGAAGCATCACACTGAATTGTTTGAGAAGTTAAACAAACTAAAGGAAGGAAAGATTCACTCTAAACCAGCCACAATAAGTTTGGAAAACCTTTGTAATTAGCAATTTGTGAAGAAAGGGGGAGGGAAATGTTTTTGGATAAAAGTCTCAGTGTTCAAACTTTTAGGCACTGCCCCAAATTACTGAAAAGATGCATATACAGGGCATTCAGAAGTGTTAGAGTTAATTAGCAGTGCATGATTTTGCAACAATGTGAAGCATCACACTGAATTGTTTGAGAAGTTAAACAAACTAAAGGAAGGAAAGATTCACTCTAAACCAGCCACAATAATTAAGTTTGGAAAACCTTTGTGATTAGCATTTTGTGAAGAAAGGGGGAAAGAAATTTTTTTGGATAAAAGTCTCAGTGTCCAAACACCCTGTGTATCTTTTAGCAACCCCCTTTTTCAACTTTAGATGACATTACAAAAACAAAACTCTGAGATGATTTTACTTTGAATAATTGTACTTTGAGGAGTAATAACTTCCTCAGGGCTGTACCTAGGATTTTTGTCTGCGGGGGCAAACTCCACAAACCTTCACAGGGATCTCCCATATACAGCCCAACAAAATCAAACACTATGTTAGAAAAAAAATTAGTTTTCCTGGCGGGGGCAACTGCCCCCCCCCCCCTCCCCCCGCTATGTACGGCCCTGTTCCTGACTGATGGGGAGACATTTGATACATCACAAGCAGACTGCTCTTCTTGGTTCTACTAATATATACACAGTCTAGCCATGTCTTGAAGCCTTAGCTTTAACACTATTCTAAAACATCTTTTAGTGTGGAGTGACCAATTTCACAAGTATTTTATCTTTGCCCACGGAATTTAGAAAAAAATGTCGAGTTTTGCTCCAATAAAAGTAAGTAACATTAGTATCTGACAGCGACAAAACAGTAGTCAGACTATTGATGGATTATTATCTTGAGATAAAAGCAAACAGTGACACATTTAAAACATAACCACTGATTAATTCAGGAAATGAAAGCCAGTGTTTATCCGAAGTAAACTACAACGACTGAAGACCACATAACGTTGGTTTTGCACTCTGTGCGGATTTTAAGAAACACTACATCACATTTGACCTCTAAGCAATCGACCAGGCTAAACAAAACCGAATATTTACGAGACAAATAACTGCAAACACAAAAATCCTCTTATTACGTATTTCAATAAACATGGAATAAAAATGACGAAGACTTGAAAAACTATTTTACCTGTTTGAAGTTCGAGATTACATAGCCAGGCTGCATTCCACTGATACAAGTTACGCAAAAGATCTTCCACGTGTATCTGCCTTTTTCGATTCAATACCTTAATATCTTGGCGTAAACGGCGTGACCTTCGCGTGGAAATGAACCTTGGTTTTATACAAGAAGCATCGACATTGCTAATGCTCTGAGCACTACGTGCATGTTACGGTCAATAAAATACGCTCAATATTCTATTTCTATCACGAGAATGGTCATTATCCGTACAAAACGACTTTTCCTAGAATTAGGCAAAGAAAAGTCGAAATGAAATCCAAAATAAAGCGAATACTTTTATCCCTACATTCCCCCGAATTCAGCCGCCATTTATAATGTTTTGAAAATGCCCATCGCCATGGTGATCATGTTATGGTTCGTGACGTAATCCATTGTTCTCGCTTCTTCCAAAACTGGCATTCTCCCGGACTGATGAACATGTGATGAAAAATGTTGCATGTTTGTTTATCAAATGTCCAAGTTGGATTTAGGTGGGATTTTATTCCTGCCCAAACTTTGGTCAAATTTAACTTTTTACATAGCAAAAGGTTTTTCCGGAATTCTATTGTACTCAAACTTTGATTTCAAGCCTTCTGTGTTTGATATGCAAAAGAAATTGAATGGTTACAAAACTAATCAAAAACTTGTCAAAAGATGTAAAACTTCTAAAGTCGGGTGGCTATGCTTGAACACATTTGACTGCAGCAGCGATATCAACTGCTTGTGCATGACCATAACCATGACCATTACAGCCCCTTTAGGAAATAATAAAATTATTGCTTTTACTAAAATTTCAGTGGAGTTATTAAATTTTGTTCTCTCGGCCATAATTTTTTTTTTTTTTTTATGACAAGGTACCTTGGTTTTAAGAAATTATAACATAGCTAATAGATTTGCCCAATCAAAATCAGCACACGAAAGCATTCTCCATAATCCAAAGGAGCATGTTAACAGCACAAGCTGACATTTACGAGCAACTCTGATGCTTCGTTCATGCCTTCCAAACTTCCCATGTGAAGCATGACTTGATGGCTTCTGACCTTTTGGGTCTAAAAAAGTGTGGTACAGGAAAATATCTATACCTCCCCCACAGAAGGTTTTTTCATGTGAACCCACCCCCTTGGAATATCCATTAACCCTCAAACTTTCCCTTATGTAATTGGCTGTTGAGACCACCCCCTGGCCTCAGAATTTCCCATGACCTTCCATGGGGTGGGTATGGAACCACACCCTGTAGGCCTAAAATTTTTGCCTGTAAAGGGGAGAGCCCCCACCCCCCACCCCCGCTGTGCCCCTTATGGTTGCACGTGTCCACACGTACAAAATTTGTGGCATATCAGATAACACATACACGTTGTTTTCATATTTGGCAACAAATCAGCGAGGGAATTCCGCATACACGAAGTAACCATAAAACATGCAAACTAGAACTCTGTTCATTAAGAGGATTTCTCACGAAACTATTCAATCAGAAATGGTCGAAAACACTAAAATACTACAAGATGAGGTCAGTTTTCATTCAAAGTGAACATCAGCAGACCACGGCATAACGATATGTTTTACACGAGTTGCAGTTAGAATCGGAAATATTGTTTGAGAATTCATAATTGAGTATGAGGCAGTACGGACACTATCCTGAGGAGTGAAGAAAACTTTAGGGTCGGGAACTTTAACACACAGCAAGAAGCCTTACGAAGGTTGAGTTCGACGCATTGACACGAGAGAATTCCTTCCAGAAGTTTGCGATGGAATTTGAAAGCCAGACTCGCTGCCTCGGTTACTAAAAATCTACTTTGCAATATAACACAATAAATATGATCATGTAGGGCTACATACCGCTATTATTCAGCAAAGAAGTCAGCACAACAAAACCGCAAACCCTTGCTCGACACCAACAAATAAATCAGGCGAAAAGCGCGCGAAAATGACGTCCGGAGGTCATGTGACATCAAAAGCACCAATGGCAGTACGCGATTCGCGTGTAAAAGTCCTAGGCCTATTCTTTTTCTTCTTTCCGAACTCAAGGAGGATTGGACCCTCTTCCCAGAATCCTTTGCTTCACGACTATATTATCAATTTTTCCCAGAATCCTTGAATAGACTGTTGACAGATAGAGTAGTCTGCGTGGCAGGCGCCAGGAAGGGGAAGGAAGGGGAAAAACTGGGCGCGCGCGAAACGCGCGGAGCGAGGGAGAGAGGAAGCTTCCGTTCCCCCAACCGCCCCTCCCCCCATCCCCGCATCGCCTCGCGCGCGCGCGCCCGATTTCGATTCCCCTTCTATCGCAGGCTACAGATAGACTAAAGATTAACCGCGGTCAAACGCACGAGCATGGGCAATGCATTCGTACCCGGTCGCTGGCCGCGAAAATTTCCCGCGCCAAAATTTAATTGAAACCAATGCAGCACCGGTGTCACGCGAAAAAAAAAATAATAATAAATAATGAAAGACAGTGATTATATAATTCGCTAAAGTGAAGCGAAGTACTGCAAACGGAAGGTTTTCGTTTTAACCCTATTCAGACTGGGCTTTTTTGGTCAATCTGTGACTGGGGGGGGGGGCTCCTCGGACCCCCCTCTGTATCTCTGGAACTACTAATGCTAGGGTCATGAAATTTACACACAATGATCATCTCCGTACAAAGAAGCCCCACACCCATAACAGAAAACCAATTGGTAATTATTAAACTGGGTTATCGGAAGATGTCGAGATTCACTAATGACGAGCAGATCACGATAAATAACTGAGAAATAACGATATTTTGCGATAACCAAGTTCAATAATTGTATCATTCCTTCACTAAGTAATTTTTTAATATTTAAATCGCTCTTTACCAACTCAAGGAAGTAATCTGCCCCTGTTTTTCACACAAGAGCGTGATTACTATTACTCATGAGTAGAATATTATTTGCAGTGAAACACGTTTAGACGGTAGAATGCATGAGCAGACTAATTTGTAGGCAGCTATTTGCAATACAAGTAGTGGGCTCTCGGCCAATAAAAAGGCAGGATGAAGTACATCGTATGATAATTGTTGAATATTATGCGAAGACTGGATGTGTTTCTCCGGACAATTTGACTTTGAATTTAAATTTCAAGGCCACATTATCCTAGAGAAAATATCTGTGCGTAAATCAATGCTTTAGAGGTGATGAGGGTACTAGTCCGGGTGCCCGCGCTGGGAAAGGGGGTTAAAAAATGATTTCGTTTACTCGGCGAGCTGGCAGACTTTAATTCACCCAGCAATGTTCTTTAGACATTATTGAATAACAATGGGGTGGCAGTGGAGCTGGCCAAGTGGGCCATGGTAATTTGCAGCACCTCAAAGTACACCACTCCTGAGTATTTATGTGTTTTCTAAAGTGATTTTCACATCAATCTGGGACGAGGGGTATCACCTATGGTCATGAACAGATTATGTCTAACAAAACAAAATTTTGACAAGATAGAGTTCATGCCTTGGATAACATGATGTTTATAATAGGTCACGTGATCAGATTGTGACGTCATAAAATTGACAAAAACGGACAAAGTCAATATGGCCGAGTACATCTTTTTGGGGAGGGCATTTTACATTTGTTCTTTTTTTATATAAAGTCCCTTTTGCATATCAATTAAAGACTACTGAGAAAAATATTGAGCAATTTAGTGATAGTTCACGCATAGAAATCGAGAGCAAATGTAATTGTTTTCGTAAACCTCCAGGCACGGTATTTCTGCCGTGTCGAATGCAATTGAGACAATAGATAATGAGATAATTTCCTTCATTATCTTTTGTTTGAATTGCATTTGACATGGCAGAAATGCAACTTATGAACCAGGCCTTATAGTCATTTAAAACTTTACTTTTTAAACGAAGTTTAATTACTCTTCACAGACACTTCGAAAAACGCCAAAAAGCTGCTACACTACTCACTATCTATTACATAATAGGTAGTGGGTACAGCAGCTAATCAGAGAACGGCATTCCTCATAGAACACCAATAGGATGTTCTATATATAGAGTGTTCAATTACATCCAATATAAAACTAAATAAAAAAAAACTAATTTTTGCAACCTAAGTTGCCTGTAGCATTGGGAAATCACGTCTGTGACTAAAACAGGCTTATAAATTTTCTACGTTTATCTCAGGGAAAAATAGAAGTTTACTCTGCTAGTTGGTCACTGCACTCATTTAGTAATCATTTAACCTGTACTTCTCTCGTTCATGAACGTGATGGGTCGCTCATTGTGCCCCTACCCTACCTCAAGAATATTTACTTAAAGGGAACCTCCACTCTGACAATAAGTTTACTTCAAATCACACGAATTAATTTTAAGAATCAAATTTGTTTGAAGATTTCAACCGGGGCCACCCAACCTTTTTCTGCCAATCACAAGACGAGCTCAGAACAAAAGAATCGGAGTTCGTTCATTTCGGACCAATCACAAATGAGAGACTTGCGGTACAAAGGTTGTTTATTTCCATCAAAGAAGAGACGACTGAAAATTTTCACTGCCGGGCGCCGCGAATTTTCAAAACTGAAACGGACCAAACACATATACATTTTCCAATGATGGCTTGACTGAAGAAAAAAGAGATTCAATGCAAATTTGACTTATTTTTTCAAATATGTTTTCCGAACGACTTGACGGTCGCTCGACGGTCGCGAATGTTGACAGACTTGCATCGTAATGTAGTAAAATATGCGTTATGTTCGGAATGACTGCAACGTTGAAGACAAACAACGGACTTTATATCAGTATTGGACTCAACAATACTGAAACAACGAGGGGCTTAATAAAATATTTTGAGTTGTCTGCTATAACGGATCGCCAGCAGTTGACGCGAAGGTCGACGAAACAGAATTTCGTCGGACCAGCTACAATCTTGAAGGCCGATAAATTTTTACAACCTGCAACATTAATTTGAACAGAAGTATTCTCATCCTTACTTCATATTACAGGGCATTATGTGTAGATAGCCACACGGTTTCGAGTTTAATTTGGAATCAATTTGCGCGAGTGAGTTTTTCAAAAAGCTGAAATTCTCACGAGCTGCTTCGGCGAATGCAATTTCAGCTTTTTGAAAAATTCCCAAGTGCAACAGTACACGTCGTTTTTATTCCGTGAATAAATTGTGTTCGGTAGTACGTTTCATGGCGTTTTGTCTTCAAAATTCCTGCCGTCATCCAGTAAATATATTTGTGTTTCCTCTCCGCCGTCCCGCCGTACGTTCTCCGTATTCATTCCGTGAGTTTTAGTCTCAAAATTCCTGGCCGTCATTCAATGTTTGTGTTAACTCTGTCATCCTGGACGTTCCCGGCCGTCATTCGGTAAATATAGCTGTCCAGTACATTTCGTCTCCATAATTCCCGGTCCATGGGTTTACGGTAAATGTATTTCCTGAACTCTTCAAGGCTGCCATTCGGTACACATATTTGCGATGAATACGTCTTTAGCATTCGAGGCCCAAATTTGCTTTGTAAATATATTTATTTTTTGGCCTGTTTCTCAAAATTTTTGGCTGCCATGTAGAAAATATTTATTTCCCTTTCCGGTGATGAAAATGAACAACATTTCGTCGGAAATAGAAGCGTCGCAATCCACTTTCACATTGCCTTTCGCATCAAGTACAGTCCGAAATGAACGAACTCCGATTCTTTTGTTCTGAAGTCGTCTTGTGATTGGCTGAAAAACGTTGGGTGGCCCCGGTTGAGTTCGTTACACTGTAACTAACAAAGCGCGTTTGCCTTAAAGAAATGAATTATAGAATCGTTTATTTTTGTATTCAAAGTTCAGGGACGGCACCATCTTGAATAATTGTGACGTGTCTTGGTTGCTCTTTTGTTATAAGACAAAAGCTCTTTGTGTCAGAACAAAAGAGCAACCAAGACACGTCACAATTATTCAAGATGGCGGCGCCCAGGAAATTTGAAAACAAAAATACGCGATTCTTAAATTCGTTTTTCTCCACTATAGACACTCTTCTCTTGGAAAAAAAATAAAATTAACGTTATTGCAAATACTATATCCTGCAGTTTAAAGTGATTGTTTGGTAGGAGTGGAGGTTCCCTTTAATACTAATCAGTGTTTTCTTAATAAGCGCTTTGCCAGCATGCCTTTATTGCACAAGTGAATGACATCAGAATTGACACAAAGGATATAAACTGATACAAAGGATTAAATTTCCTCGTCGTCGTCATTTTCTTGGAGGTTGCTGCATTCATTCTCACAAGGGCAAGCGGCCGTGGAGGAGAGTCCAACTCGCCGGCAAGAACATCTTGCGTGCCCTTCTTACACCTGCACACAATCAGTTCCAAGAGACTTTCTGGAGCTGGATCTTTCTCCATCAATTTTGGAACAAGATTTCCCATCTCATCCTTTGACCACCCATTTCCATCTGGTGATGTTAGTGAAAGCCTCCTGTCTCGGGCATGTTTCCAAATGAAGCATTGATAGTTGGCTCTTTTGACATGAAACAATGCACTATCCTCAGTTGGCGGAGGTTTGCTGCTCTCCAGGTGTTTCTTAGTAAAAAGCTTGTACCTGAGATGGTTCAAATTTGAAGTAGCTTCTCCATATAAAAGACCGATAAATTTGAAACAAGCAATCAAAGTTTCATCGCTTATGACTGTGCAGTCTGTACCCAGGTTGTTCAGTCCAAGAAGGTCATCTTTATGTTTCTTCAGTGTAATGAACCCTCTCTTTTTGCCTATGCCGTTTAGGGTACTCGTGGAATCGCATCCTGTCAAAGCATGCATGGCCGGTAAGAGATTGCACACGTCTTGCCCCACTTTTTCAACAGCTTTGTGCACGGGAATGAACCTTCTATATCTTCCAGTACCTGTGTGGAACCAAAGCTCTTCAATGGACTGCAGTTGGCTAAAATGATACCAGCATAAGACTGCCACATCCGTGTCTGGGGAAAAAATGATTATCCTCTTGATAGAATTACTGTTGTTTGAGAACTGGTTTGTGATATATTCACAATGCACAAAAATTCTACTGTCTGCTTCCTCGTGGTCGGAATAGAGAGGAATTATCTCTTCTCTGTTCAACGTCTTGGTAACTTTCACTGCTGATCCATCTTGTGATGCTAGAATGAGTGTTTGCCCATCCTTGAGTTGTCCGGGAAGGTTCTCACACCAATCAGAAAGTAGAAACGTCAACAAATTAGATTTGTTTTTTCCACTGGACAAATAACGCTTGAGACTGGCCGGCAACTTCATTTCTCTGCTCTGAATCTTTATTTCTATGGCCATCCACTGAGATCGTCTGGATCTTTCTCCCGACTTTATCGAGTCTTCTACATCATATCGGTCTGGGACAATATGGACTTGACTGGCGAACTGAAATTTAGCAATGATAGTTCCTGCAATTTTGTCAGATAGCTCTCCGAATGTTTTCATCTTTCCTTTCGACAACATCTGAATGATTGCCAAAAGGTCAACTATGTACGCTGTTTGATGAAGACTATAAGCAGGAAGTGTGCTCTCTGAAAGACTGTCCATTTCAAGTTCCTTCAGCAAAGTACTCTTGGTTGGTTTCCTCAAAGACCCATCCATGTTGGCCAATGCAAGGGGAACAGATGCAAGTTCATACGACTGCACTTCTTCTAGATCAATGTCACGGTCTTTGGGCACAACAAGAAGTCTACTATACACCTGCCTGTCGAGGTTGATTGTCTTCAGAGCCTGTTTTCTCTTACTTGACTTAATAGGTTTGTTCAGACTTTGAAAGGTTTTGATGTTGATTTTCTTCAAAGGATCCCAGAAATTCTCCTTGTCAGATATTAGCCTGGCTTGGACAAACTCCCCCATTACCTTTTCTCCTTGCTCCTTAGCACTGAGTAAAGATTCCGAAACTTCAGATGATACAACTGTCCCAGTGGCGATATTGATCAGTGGCATCTTTTCTCCCTCGTACTGACTGATATCGAATGGATTCACCAATTTCGTTTCAATGCACTGAATGATATTATTCACGTCATTTTCATCTCTTTCAATTCTTTGTGACCCCAGTTCTTTATGGCAGCTTGAGCTTGCTGAAGTCCCACTCATAACTTTAAAAGACGCTGTTGCAGCTGCCATCATATGAGCTGTGAGTGCCCACCTATCTCTTGTGCCCTCCATGCCGGTAACTCCAACAATTCCTCCTTTGGTTTTGGAATCTCTGTTCACTGTCTGCTCCAATGCCATGTCTGGTGAGACAGAATTGAACGATGACACGAAAGATGACGTTGAAACAGCGTGGGCTCTATTCTCAGTGAAATCTCGATGTACTGTTGGGGCGACCTCTTGCAGCATCTTCATATCCGTTAGGTAAACTGTTCCCCATCTAAAGTAGTTTAGGTGGTGAAATGCTCTGTCATAGGGTAGCATTGCACGGAATGTTTCAAGATGCAAAAGCCAACTCGCATCTCTGTCACCGTGAATGAAATTCAATAACAACCACACCATTTCCATGTATTCATTCCAAAATGCAAACAAAGCCGAGCATTTACGACCATGTTCTTTGAACTGGATATACAGTGGACTAATCTTCTCAATCAGCAAGTTACCGAGCTCAATTGCTTTCTGTCGGATTTCAGTTCGTTGTTGTAGTACTGAGTTGTGCCCTTGTTGGAAAAGACTGAGCAACCTCTGTTTCTTCTCTTTGATGCAATTCATCTCTGTCTCCTCCATTTTTCCGTTTTTCTCCAACCGTTCCATAAAGTTGTTCCACTGTCATCTCTCCAATGCTTCAAGAGTTAGTTTATGAGCTCTTATTGCTCTATTATAGTGCGTCCCGCTGATTATCTTCGTTACGACATTGCTACCACATAGGTCACTCTCGATCCAAAGATCCTCGACACCTGATTCTGTCATGCGCTTGCCAATAACACCGAGGAAGTTTTTAGCTCGATGAAACCCTCCCAGTCGAACAATTACATTGTCCAGTTCTGGTGAAGTGGCCCACTGAATGCGCTTGGCCTCACAGTAAATTCCTTCGTCGAAAGTTACTACTGCATTCTTCTAACGTAAGCTCTCGCGGAAGGTTTTGTCCAGACTTTTCAGGCATGTGTATACTGTGTTTGGTTCTTTAACAGGTGCAGGTATCATCGGAGGAAAACCTATACGGGTTGGTCGAGAGTTGTTCACAGTGACTATAGCATGAAAGCCAGTCCACCCTGGAACGTTCTGCTTGTCTTGTGTTTGACCTACTTCAACAGTGACCAGCTTTGTTGGGGTATTTCTGGTAAACACCCAGGCTTGATTCAATCCTTGTACCTTTTCTCTCTCCAATGCACATTGTTGAAAGAAGTTTGCCTTGACTTGTTTGGCAAAAGTGGGTAATGGCGTCTTACTGGTGAACCAAGTTCGTACAGTTTTGTCTCAGCAGATGTTAATGCTCGTCTTCTGACCTTGCTAATGTTCTGCGTAGGGAGAACCAGGTTCTTTGGATCTAGTGCAAACCCCTCCTGGTAAAAAGCCATACTCATCACGTGTCTACTTTCGTTCCCAGCAACACTATCCTGCAAGTAGTCTGCATTGTCTGCAGCACTTTGCACAAATGTATCACTCGCAACGTTCGAAGGCAGAATTGCTTGATAATATCCATCTTCCTCTTCAAACTGATTCAAACTCATTTCTGCCCATTTTGTGTCGATCTGTTCACATTCCCAGTAGCTTACACAGTGGCCATGGTGGTTTCACATGGTGATTATTTCCTTTCCCCGCACCATGGTTTTCATAGCCAGCCCAAGGCCTACATTTTTGGGCATTTTCTTCCTGCCCCCTGAATTACAAGATATAATATCTTGGCCGATAGCTAAAATATTCCTTGTCTCGTTCTCCTTTAGAACACTTTCATTCAAATCGTTGGGGTCGTCGATGGACAGTCCCTCTCCTTCAAATGCTCTCTGAGATTGCAACAACCATCTTAAAAATTGCTTGAGACTTGCAGGTACAACTTCTGTAGCCTTCTGTATACTTATGTCAGATACGTTCAGCGGCTGTGTTTCAATTCCAGTGACACTCTTCATTTCACTTCGAAGAATAATGGCTGCGTGATACAGCACCTGGGCACACGTGTCGGCCAGTGTAGGGGCATTTCGAGAATCTTTTGTCGCTTCGGTTAGTTCCGCAACAAGGTTAATGATTTCTGCAAGATTCAGTGAGGAACTGCAAACAAGTTCAGATCTATTTCTCTCGTACCGTTGATGGAATTGTATCTTTTCGCCGTAGTGTTGAATTAATTTTCTCTTCAAGTTTTGAACTTTATACATGTCAGCCACGGCTTTCTCCATTCCAGAATCAGTAAGGTGACGTTTATACATACATAAAAGCGTCGCCATGTCGTAAGCTCTTCCCTCTTTAACCAGCTTTTGTTCAATTTCGTTGATCAGTTTCAGAAACGCGCTGCCATACTCAACCTGGATATTATTGTCACTTCCATTGGACTTAGATGATGATGCAGCAGCTGTATATCTTCGATAACAACCTCTGTGGTACTTGGCTTCCATAGCAACCAGATCCTCACCACGAATTCTCATCATCATCGTCTCGTCATTTCGGCATTTAGCGGCGTTCATCAATGTGTCATACACTTGCAAATTAGCAACCTGCGTCAGATCCCTCTCTCCTTTACACTTAACCTGCTGGCAAACCATACACAGTTTCCAATTCGTAGCCATGACTGAACTTCGTAGAGTAACGGATGTTGAAGGCTGTGATGCCAAAGCGTCATGTTGTGTGCTAGCGTGGTATTTAACATTCTCATTACTGGTGTAGGTGCTGTAGCACGATTTATGCCACTTAACATTTTCTATTAAGAATGTGTTATTTTTGAGGTCGGGCGAAATGCGTATGAAAATGTCATCATTCCTTTGTTTGGCACATTCTATAAATTTGTTAACAGATGACTCCATTCCATTTTGAAGTTTTTCGTTTTTATTGACTGTTTGACATTTGATGCATTTGTCATAGTTAGAACTAAGTCTTGGTCGTTTAGAACTTAGCTTGATTCCTGGACTACTTTGACTGGACGCCATCTCTTATTTTCTACATGAAAGAGACAATTGTTTAGATCCAAAGTGTTAAAAGTTTCATTAAATACAACCATTTTTGTCCTTAACAGAAGGAGGATATGGGGAATTAAAATATTAAAGCCTAACAAAAAAAAGCCAAACAAAAAAATGCTCAGTGGTTTTTAAGCGAAAAAATTGTGCTTTCGATTTTCATTTCGAAAAGCTCGCACTTTAAAAATGAATGGCCCTTTTTCACGCCACGCTATTTAATTCAAGAATTTGTTGGGTCGCAGTTTGTACCGCCGTCAATTCTGCTTTGAACTGGTTTATTTTTTTCTTGCAGATGAAATCGACAAGCTTTTATTTACGGCCTTTTATTTATTTCTAATTCGTTGAGACCTCGACAAGTTATTAATTTTTTTTATTGTTTAACGAAATAAAACGGACTCTATATTTTCCATCGTTACTTTACAGTTGCAAGTGTTTGCAATTAGTGAAGTGTGTGAAGAGAACACTTCTGTTAAGATTTAAAGTATCCTTTAACTAGTCCTTAGTTTATGACTGAGATCGTCCCCCAGTATTATCATTTAAAATTAAACTAGTTGTATCGGATTCTATATTGTGTTTCTATATCTATTTATTACAAACAGGTGTCGTAGTTTTCTTCGCTCGTTAGATGTGTTCTTTTATACTTTTATGACTACTTTAACCTTTCCCTTTGAAACTCAGTTTCGAGATGCGATCCAATCGGCTGATTCAAATCAAATCAATATTGAGAGAAAAGCAATTACGAGGTAAACTATAAAACAATGAAAACAGTTAACTCTTTTCTGACAACTTACCTTGAAGGACTAAATAATAACCACCATGATCCCAGAATCACACAAATTGCAAGCACTAAGCGTATTCTGAGAAAACATAACACCGAAAGGTATTATGGGAAATACAGTTTGTTGTAGGAATGGATAGACGGGAAAATGAAAGAAGAACAACGAGAACATCGTATTTCCATTTACGTATTTTTAATAATGACATTTTTGCAATGCGTATCTTTTCTTCAAAAATATAATACATGTGTAAAATATGGGAGTTAGTCTTAATGTCATAACATCACAGAAAAAGAATATTTCCTTAATAGGAATATGGAAATACACAATTTAGAAATTAACATACAAGAGATGGAAGTGAAGCTACCAATTTTTCTTTATAGTGCCTTAATTTGGCGAATATTCCGTTTAACATTGAGGCAGCCCCTCAAAAAATTAAAAACAGTGAGCGGTTTCATTAAGTACAATTTCCTTGGAGACATCCCTAATGAACTATGATAAAATTTCCTCTTGTACATTTCAATTTTACACCTCACACCTCCTAGACAACTCTCACAACCCTAGACAACGTGAGCATACGAGGAAAGCAGCTATTTACAAAATATGCGTGATTCTTAGCATAGTCTCTTTACAACTAGTGATGAAGAGTTACCCCCGGCCCACACATTAGCGTTGCAAATGCATCACTCATGTATATTGTTGCTTTGAGAACCTGTAATTATAGTTATTGTTGCTCGCATTTTGTTCCAATCTCTTAGCACTCGTAAGACCCAAGAGAGCGAATCATCCTCGTTGGATGCTTACTTTCCCCTCGTTTTCTGTATTTGTGACGCCCTCTCTCGTTACTTTTATAACGGGGTTGCTATCTCGTGGAGTAACAAAGTTGAAGCACGATTTTACTAAGATGATTTAATTGCATGCTCGTGTACCGAGTACGAATGCTGTATATCTAAATCTCTTTAGTACGTGTCACGTTAAGGTTTTTGGTGCGAATGAGATGCTACGGCAAACGACTTAACGCCCAAAAGCAGTAATAGGCACCTTGAGATCTACGACGACGACAACCGGCCAGAAAACAATGATATCCGGCATTGGTTAACAGAGCATTAACAATCGTGCTGCACGTGTCACACGGATTTTAGCACATATTTGTGCTGTACTCTGCATAACGACGGCGTAAAATTACCAAATTTTAGGTTTTGATGACAACTGAGAGCATGCAAAAGAAAATCTTTCATTTTTTTTATTTTTACGATACTTCGCCCAGACTGTACTACGTGAACGAGAGAGACTAATTGCGAAAGACTTATCAAAGAGCAAATTAAAGTTACATTTTGAGCTAGGTGACGTTTTCGCACGTTGCCGTCGGAGATCTTAAGGTCCGTAATTTTAGTCTATGGGTCAAAAGAGCGGAAGTGAACGTGCAGCACGTGCGAGGCGCATTTGTGTACATTACCGTACTTGTCAAAACAACAACTTAAAATGAGTAAGTTTAAGGCCATGTTACACGAGGAAATTTTTCTTGCAACTCGCAACGCAACGATGACGAACAAAAAACCTTTCAAGTTGCAGAGGGTATGTTACACGTTGGCAACTTCTTTCGCAACTTGCAACGCGTACAATAACAAACAAGATGGCGGACGCGCTATGTCGCCTAAAAGAAGAGCTCTGAGTGGCCCATTCTGACAAAATTGCGTTGCGGCAAGTTGCAGAGGGGATGTCACACGCAAGCAACCTGTCTCGCAACGTTGCCAAAAGTAGAGGGTCGTTCTACTTTTCTCGCAACTCGCAACGCAACAATTGCAATTGCAAAATGGGGTGTTACACGTGAATTTTTTCTCGCAACTTGCAACGCAACGTTTGTTGCGATGCGAGTTGCAAGAAAAATTGCCTCGTGTAACATGGCCTTTAAGGGTCGATTTACACGGTGCGATTTTGGCGTATGCAACAAGCTTACGACAGGCCTGACAACTCGTTTACGTTTGTCGCGTACGTAAGGAAAAATGTCGTAGCATTTTAAAACATGTTTTAAAACGCTGCGAATGGTATCGTAGGTCTGTCGTAAGCTTGTCGCATGCGCCAAAAATCGTACCGTGTAAATCGGCCCTAATTTAAGGTTTTGGCGACATGTAACCAACAAGACAACGCGCGCTCTTCCCTCTCCTTTCAGAGTACCAAGATATAAAGGATCTCGCTGAAGGTCTTGCTAAAGACGAAGTTGACGGATTGCTGTTAGATGCGTTTACTGCAAATTACTTGATTAACAACGACTGGAAAAACAGAGGCGATTTAGGTCGGTTCGAAAGAGTGAAAATCTTGGATCGTCTATTTTCTATCAGAATTTTTCTCCCACTTCCAAAAGAGGATAGGCGACGTTTGGAAATTTGTGTTCGACGAAGCAGCGAGGAATACTTCAAAACGGACATTGCTTACAAATACATGCTTCGAAACATTGTAAGTATAATGTCTACTAAAAGATTGAGAAACTCGATCGCCTATACATTTGGCCCGGCCCAGCTGTTTAAAGGATGGATAGCGCTATCTACCGGATAAATCACTGAATAGTGATATTTCCGGCCGATAGCGCTATCCATCGTTTGAACAACTGAAGGACTGAACGTAAATCAACTTTTTGAAGTGGCTTAATATAGGAAAAACATATAAAACCGATTGCTTCAACATTGTAGCCGAAAGAAATCGATAAAACTAGAAACGCTTAATTTAGACAATCAAGATAAAATCGATAAGAAGTAAATAAAAGTAATGAAAGAAATAAATTAAACGATTGATAGGGGAATAGAGCCTTACGCATGCGCTAGACGTCATTCGAGACCCCGAAGATAAAATAAATTACGGAAAAAGGACAGAGTTCTTGCTAGACCCTGGCCTCGCCTTCAGGCCTTAGCGAATGCGAACTAAGGCTTTTTGCGTCATATCGTTTCTTGTTCTTTGGCCATCGAAACTTAACAATGAGAAATATAATACTACAAATAGTGGTGATAAACACGGCAAAGCAATAACTTTTTACTATGATCTTGACCACAATATACACTTTCAAAAGTAACCGTTATAATTTTGAAAAAAACCATGATATATTAATTTCGAAGGATCTGAGTCCATGGTTGGTTATGACAGTTACTTTTGAAAATGAATGTTACAACATGTTTGTTCATAATATTACGACGCTTCTTCGTGTTCATAACCGTTATTTATATTTCGTTGTTCATTAAGCTTTTTATCCTTATTAAACGTCTTTTTGTTTGCTTAGGATATTGGACAAAGCAACCCATGGAACCAGCGTTTATATTTATTTAGGTCGACCGAGCCACTTTTTCGGAAGAGTCTATATTTGCTGCTGGGTACACTACCCGCTTTCATTGTCATTGGTTTGGCATGGGAATTGGTCAAGAGGCAAAGAATGCAAACATTCAGAGTGAACAAAAATGGTAAGGCAAGAGTTCCCTGCTAACAGAGGTTTCTTTCCCAGGTGATCTGGTGACGTAATTTGGAGGACTGGAAAGAAAATTTTTAACGCCGTATCCCACAACCGCGCGCGGCCTTAGGTTTTGTTTCCAAATTTCCTGCAGTATTTCCATCGCCAAAACTCAACAGATCATTCGGTGTCTCCCACATTCCTGTTACTGAATGAACAGTCAAGTGGAAACCACCGAGATCTAACCTCTCCTCTGCCATGTTGATGTCGGAAATAACATTCAAGGCCGCGCGCGGTTGTGGGATACGGCGTTGAAATTTTTCTCCCCAGTCCTCCGAATTACGTCACCAGATCACCTAGTCCCTTTGGTTCCTTTGACAATTACGGGAAAAGGGACCTCTGCCATGGGTCGAAACTGGCTTTGTTGACCATTTGCGGCGGTTACTTAGTGACCGTATCATCACGTGACATCTGACGTGACGCTTAAGGGACACCATGTTACCCGCGGGCACAATAAATAGCAGCGGAATTATTGTAAAGAAATGCGCATGACACAGCTGGCTCATGTCACAGTCGGCAAACATATCAGGGAGCATGCGCTTTAAAACAGGTCGCGGATGGCGGTTGGATCAAAGCCGGAGTTTCTAAAAAGGCCCCAAAGTGTAGTTTTCGATGGCGCGCGGCAATGTTTTAGCCAATTATCAAGTTCCACAGCAATCAAGTGATTTCTGTTGGCACTGAAGCGACCACTCAGTGTTACACACTACTTCAAACTCGTTCTTCAAACTCGCTACTAACTTTCTATGAACTTAGTAACATCACTTGTCGCCTAAGGTTAGTTTTTTTCTCCCCGAAAGGTCCCACAAGGCCCATCGAGATGAACGCACTACTCACAAGGAGAGAGTTAAAAGACATAGTAGAGAACATTGATGAAGTTGAAAGGTGTCTTGATAAGATTTTGGAGCTAAAAGAGGCTTATAACAACCTGGACGACTGCTGGAGTGACGGCAACGAAAGTCAAAGAGAATCATGTTTGATAACATCGGTGGGAAATCGCTCAACAAAGACGTGACGTTTCTTCTTGTGGTCGCTGGGTAGTGCGCGATATAAAAAAGAGAGGCCTTGGAACTATGCAGAAGACATGAAGGGATCGAGACAATACAAGCAAGAGTTTTCCCATAAGATTTTATACCATGTAGTTTTAGAAAAAATCTTGAGTTTGTTAATTGAAAAAATGATTGATCCTTTAATGGCATCGCAAAGAGCCATGCAAAGCGCGGGTGAGATCGACGTAGATGTGGGACTCATGCTAGAGATATTTTGGAATTATTTTCCATCGGAGCTGTTCACCTACCATGAACTTCACATGAAACTCCAGCGTGCGCTGTAAGACTCACAGAGAACATACGCACCTTAATTATGCTAAACGTTAAATAAAATCTTAGAATTAATGTCTCGACTCAGTTCAGTTTAATAGTTTGGCAGTGAATGCAATTACTGTAAATGTAACATGTAACGTCCCCCCCCCCCCCTAGCTATGCGTTTACAATCCTAGGATTCCTTGTCAAGCACCCTTTGTTGCAAAAACGCGGCAACATCGCTTCCGAGACGTTATTAGACTGACGAACAATTGGGATGAAGTTTAGACTACTGGACACTTCAAATTTTCTTAAAATCCGGCTATACATATGGACGCTTTGTATGATCCATCTTTTATTTGTTCGCGAATCAACCACAAGTTTACACATGCAGTCGTCGATGCAGTAGTCGACCTAATAGCGAAGGTCTTCAAGCACTTAAACACTTTTTCGATCAACGCACTGTCAAAGAACCTAGCTCGGAAACGCTCCTCCGCCTTGCCGAACTAGTTTTAACGCTTAATTGTTTTTCATTCGCCGGCAACTATTACAAACAAATTAATGGTGTAGCGATGGGCACAAGAATGGGACCTAGCTCTGCCAATCTTTTTGTAGGATATGTTGAACACCAATTTTTTAGTCAGTACAACGGCCCCAAACCTGAACTCTACGGCCGTTACATCGACGACTGCATCGGCGCTATTTCATCCAGCAGAGAAGAACTCGATCCGATCAATTTATAACCTCAACTCTTTTCATCCGGCTCTTAAATATACCTGGGAAATTTCGGAAACTTCATTGGCTTTTCTAGATATCAACGTTTCTATTAGAGGCAACGTGCTATGTACTAGTGTGCACTACAAACCTACTGATTCACACAGTTATTTGTTGTATTCATCGTCACATCCATCACATGTCAAGAACTCCATCCCTTATTCTCAATTTCTTAGACTTCGACGTCTATGTAGTGATGACTCCGATTTTTCAAGCAAATCAGAGGAGATGTGCCAGTTCTTCGAAAAACGTGGCTATCCTGTCTCTGTGGTCAAAGCGGGCCATCATCGCGCCCAACAATTTGATCGACAGTCATCACTACAAACGTCACAAAAAGATAAGAATGACAGAATTCCACTCACCCTCACTTTCCATCCTCATAATCACGCAGTCAAAAGCATCATTCTTAGTAATTTTAAATTACTCCAAAATGATCCCGAGACTGGTAGAATCTTTTCGCAACCTCCGCTTATTTCATTCAAACGCGACAAAAACGTAGGCAACTTTTTAGTTAGAAGCGCGCTCAAAACTAACGAGCAACCCGGCACTTTCAAATGCGCGCGCTCACGATGCAAAACTTGTCTTTTCATTGTTAACACTAGCAAGATATCGGGACCTAAGCGATCTGTTAAGATCACCGATCGTTTCACATGTACCTCCGCAAATGTCATTTATTGCATAACCTGCACGTTATGCAATAAATTATACATTGGTGAGACAGGTAGACGACTAGGCGACCGATTCCGCGAACACCTTCGCGATGTTGAGAAGAATGACAAGGATGCATCCAAGCCAGTCGCTCGCCATTTTAATCTGCCTAACCACTCCAAAAAACACATGGCTATCTGCGGCCTTTCCCTACATCTAGGTACGACGGAAAGCCGCAAGAATCTGGAACAAAAATTCATCTTTCAAATCGGCACCCTTAATCCTCACGGTATTAACGGACGCTTTTCATTTAACTAATATATTCCTATTTTTCACGTTGCCATGTTACCACCAATAGCGTAGCTCCTACTCTACTATAAAAACTACACGTAACCCATAATCCCTCGATTCGCTCTGACGAAGGGCTAACGCTCGAAACGTCAGCTTTTAGAATCTCTGTACGGTGGCCAATTTACATTATCAACTCCGTTGATAAAACCAAATTTTTGTATACTACTTCCCCACCGACGCAGCACCACAGTTTCTTTAGAAACTACCCCTTCATTCATTTGTTTCAATGTTGTTTCCTATCGTTTTCTCATTATGTTTGTGACAGTCTACGAAACGCCGCCCTTCACTAAACATCGCAATTTCAGGCAGCATTTAGACGAACTCAGTTTCACATCGACACGGTGTGACTTCGAAACGACGCCAAAATCGATGAGGTTTGGAATTGTTTACACGGAACCGTTTTCGCCAGTAAATCCAAGACGTGATGGCATATACGCGATTTCCCTTATAAAAATCATTGCACTCTGGGTCAGTCTGTTAAATACTAAAAAAACCCACTGGTACATTTTGAAAAAATGCCAGCGTATCTTGACAATATAAAACCCGAGTTCTGTTGAGTTCTATGGATCCCTGTGGAATTCTTTCTGACCCAAAAATCACGGGGCCACAACCTCCAAATCTGTGGTCCTTTCCCGGTATGCATGCATCAGAGCAAGAGAAGACAGCCGTTCCGTTTTCATAGCGGCACGCAGGTAGCGTTCCGGGGTGGGCGTTGAAACCGGCATTGTGAGGAGAATGGTGAGTACCGCATTTTCGTTTGGGTAGCGAGAGGTCTGGATTTGCGCTTTCAGGATCGCTGTGCTCTTACCAGGAGGAGAACATTGGCTGCCACTTCGTTTTCCACCGAAGGATCTCAGTATCATTATGATATTCTCTCTTCTCAGATGGATCGGTTTTCTATGTGTCATATACCTTATCCTAAACTTCCCGCTTGTGAATGCATGCATGTAGCTTTTTGGGGACAAGATATTAGAGAGATTAAGCAACACGTTCACACCAAACGTTTGACTAAAATTTGCGCTTTGCCAAAAGTGGAAGAAACTCGTTTGATATGAGCTCATTTCTTGCGTGTTAGCAGCAGGTATCAAGTGGCTCAGTTTTCAAATGAGTGAGACGACTTAGAATAACATAATTTTCATGCTTTTAGGACAAACAGCAGCCCGGCATCGTTTCGCGATGCTTGATCTCTCTATTCCCCTAAGAATCGCTCCTCTTGTGAAAGCAGCCTGTCCACACCCACACATATAAATGGTTTCCTTTACTTCGAAACAGCCGCGCGAGATTACTTAAACAAATTCATATCCTAAAAAAAAGGCGAAACCAAAAGAAAAATCATTCACCGGAGAAAATGTTCGGATAATTATTTCCAAAAGTTTATGAACGCGGGCTTACTTATTTCCAAAAGACTTCTACCCCCTAGTTGAGAACACAGGAAATGGAAAAAAATCATTGATCGCTTCCGGCAATTCTACTTTTCAATAAAAATGCAAAACCTCACAAAAAGCACCTTTTTGATTTGGGATATACACCCAAAACGAAAAATACTTGAGCATTTTTTCGATCTCAAATGAGTTTATAAAGCTTGACAAAAGTACCACTTTTTTTCAGATTAAGATATTCTTGAAGTTTTCTCAAGTTTCTCTTTATATCACTTTTTACGAAAAAGTCAGTGACAAGAAATTTCTCCTGACAAGAAATTCAGATCCCTGTTTTTTTGAACAGTAAAATTGCTGGAAGCGATCACTGATTGTGAAAACCACCGGCTGATATGGTTCAGAAATTACGCCTTGCAAAAATTAAATGAATGAACTTTGTTTACACGTCGTTGATTCATGGGTCTTCATACACAAGTACGCGAAACGTTTGTCACAAGACAATGCACAAATTATGGCAGTTTCGGGGGTTGAAGCTGAATAATGAATAACGAGTATAAATAAAAAATGAATAATGAATAATTGGGTCTGTAAACGTCGGAATAATGAATAACGCAGTTGGATGCCAGTGGAATAATGAATAACAACAATGAATAATGAATAACCTACAAAAATTTAAAAAGAATAATGAATAATTCGAACAAAACACACAAATAATAATAAATAATCGTGGTACAGTTATTCAGCTTCCATCCGCGAGGCAGTTTGCATTACATTGACAGTACGTTTAAGATTAATTTTCACGTTCTTACGAAAAATTATCGTGTTTGCTAACCTGGTAACCAGAGATGTGTGCGCAGCAGCTGTTGAGGGCAGAAATTTGTCGTTATTCAGCAATCAACACTGAAGCAAAAGTTCCCGGGCGGAAAGTTTTTTAGAAATGATAAGAGAACAGACCCAGTCGAAATTACAAAAAAAACTTAAATTATAATAAAACGTAACAGCACAAATTGAAGGTGAAATTCAGAATAGAAAGAAATATATATCAATGATAAAACAAAGGTTTTCTTTGAAAAGGTAAAACTCAAATATTAGGAAGAAAAATGCTAAATTCTCCGTGTACCTCTTCAGTTTTGAAACTGATGTGCAGTAAGCAGAACAGCTGCAAAGCCAGTTTTTAATCGGTATTGCCTGAAATATTAACAACATCGACTTGAAACTTAAGTCAAAACAATTGGGCCAATAAGAGAGAGTTGACATCCTAATAGTGTAATAACATTTCTCATTATGCATTCCGCCCTTCTAGCAACCTTAAAGAAAGTATTTTTTGTCAAGGAACGTCTAACAAGAAGGCGTAGCAAAATACTTTGCTGGATAGGCTAAGAAAAATGTTGGGAAAGCAAACGATAAGAAGAGGGCTTCATGGCGCATATTTGGTTCTGTTGTTTTTTCAAGATGTCAACGCACAGTCCTTATCAACACCCTTGCATGAAAGCACTGCAGCTAACACGACTCCGTCTAGTCGAGCTACGGTTACACCTCGAAAGGAAAGGTCCAACCTCTGTAATTTTAGCCAGCTTTCCGTCTGTTGGCGTCCTAGCCCGCCGTATATCATGAACGATACCAAAAGCGGTCAGATGAAAGGAATATTTGACGAAGCAATCAACAAGATCATTTCTGTGTGTTGCGATCAAACCAAAAACAGTTCGTGGTTGAAGTACAAGTACGAAGCGTCGAGTTTTTCTGATCTAACTGAATGCATGTATAAAGATTTTGATATCGTCCTTCCTATAGTTCCTTCACAAGTTGAAGCCAATCCATACATCATGAAGCGTTCCCTAAGATTAATTCAACCTCCCGGAATAGCTGTCATCAAGAATGGAAGAAAGCTGGAGGAAGAAGCAACATCGAATGTTTTGAAAGAACTAAGCCAGTACTGGACTGTCCTTGTGTTAGTTGTTCTTTTGAGTTTAATATTTGGAATTCTCGTCTGGCTATTGGTAAGTATTCCTTCCTTTTATTTTATTCCGCTAAATTAAAACTGAAAGAGAAGACATCAAATGCAAGGGGAAGTCTGTTGTCGCATTAATTGCAACAACAACATACGAAGAAAAGGAACTTTCAAGGAGTAAAACTCGCTGAAACCAAACAAAGAAGTTTTCAAAAGTGGGATTGAATGGTAGCTTGAAAATAAAACTCCAGATGTTGGTTTTGGAGGAGAGGGGAAAACTAGAGTATATATATATATATATATATATATATATATATATATATAATATATATATATATATATATATATATATATATATTAATCCTTATTGCCCCCAATGGAGCATAGGGCCGCAAAAGTGTCTCTTTTTCACCGGGTCTTGTCTTTCGCAATTGCCTGTGTCTCTCCCCATGACAAACCCATCTCACTAAGTTCAGTTTCCACTGTCTTCCTCCAGGTGGTTTTGGGTCTTCCCCTTTTTCTTTGCCTGCAGGTGTCCACCTAAGGGCAACCTTGGGTATCCTCTCCGACGACATTCGTAAGACATGTCCCAGCCATCTACGCCGGCGTTTCTTGATTTCAAGATCCATACTTGTGCACCCAGTCTTCTGGTACAGGTCATTGTTGGAAATTTTGTTGGGCCAGAAGATGTTGCAGATCCTTCGCAGACAGCTGTTGTGAAAAACATTGACTTTATTTATGTTCCTCTTGACAATTCTCCAGCGTTCAGAGCCGTACAGTAGCACAGATTTAACGTTACTGTTGTAGATGCGCACTTTAGTCTTAATGCTGTACTGCTTAGACTTCCAGATGTTTCTAAGTCTACTAAATGCTTTGTTAAGCCTAGCCTTGATGTCCTTCTGGGCACTGTTATCTGTACTGATCACACTCCCGACATAAGTAAAACTCTTCAGTATGTTCCAACGGCTCTCCATCGATGTTGATTGGCCTTGATGCGTCGGAGTTGACACACATAATTTTGGATTTCTTTTTGCTGATGATCAGTCCCGTTTACTTGGCAAAACTAGAGTACCTGGAGAAAAACCTCTCGGTGCAGAGTAGAGAACCAACAAACCGTCAACCGACATTTGACACCGAGTCTGGGAATCAAACCCCGGGCCACATTGGTGGGAGGCGAGTGCTCTCGCCACTGCACCATCCTTGCACCACCTGGAATTTTTTATTTATTTTTTTTTTTTGCACCCCTGCAAAAAAATTAAGGACGGTGCTTACTATTGTTATTTCGCATACGTTCTGCGCATTTTGAGATACTCAGATTTCCTATGGGTGGTGCTTATTTAACAGGAATATTTTTGTGCGGTTCAAAACTGAGAGGAAAAAGCCGAACTTAGCAAGTGATCTTGGTATCCAGAAAGAAAATCGGGGGTAACTACGCATTTTTCAGAGATAATAAATCTTCGATTTGTAAAAGAACGCCATACATTGCTTTGTATTTAAAAGCTTTTTACACAAATATTGTTGATTATCGTCGAAAATGCGTGGTTCCCCCCGATTTTCTTTTTGGATTTCAATAAGATCTGCTTTTCCCGCATATTCAGTAAACCGCGCAAAAATACCTTTCAATTAGTAGGCACCGTCCTGAATTAATAAATTTCCTGCGGACAAGTCTTCTTTTGGGTAAAGTTCAACACATTCTAAGACATTTTAGATAATCACAGTTAGGATCGCTATGAAACCGAAAACGAAAGGAAAGCCTGAAAGATTCCGGCTGGAATGAGATTTAATTATGGGCTTCTCTCTTCAACTAAATGGTTTGACGATCAGTGCACTTCCAATAGACCATATTCGTATTCTCGGTATTGCACTGGAACTAGCTTGCAATGGAGACTAATGCGGGGGAATATACTAGAAAGAATTTGCATTTGAGAAGATTCCCCCGCATTAGCCTCCATTGCAAGCTAGTTCCGGTCCAATACCGAGAATATGAAAATGGTCTATTGCTATAAAGAGGCTCCTACGAGCCACGAGAGACTCGTCCCAATCCCTGACTCAATGCCATACGCGGGTTGAGTTTGTTAGTTTTTTGCTCTGAGAGAGGTCTTTCCTCGGCATCTCCGCTTTTCCTCTTGAGTAAAAAACCAGGAGCTCGTGTTTAAACCCAAAGCAACTGACGGTTTGTTTTCTGGCAGACACATTCCGTTAAACTCAAATTGTTTCTCGTAGGATTGCAGAGCAAACACTGAAGAATTCCCCAAAGAGTTCTGGCGTGGTTCTCTTGAAGGAATTTGGTGGGCATTCGTTACCATGACAACAGTTGGGTAAGTCAATGAAAACTTTGGTTGAAACACAAGCTTCAGCATTGAGTTCCGTCAGTTTGAGTCATTCAATAAGATCCTTTGGGGATGAGTCCAGACTCCCTTAGTGGTTGGTGTTTTCATCTTACTGCGCGTGTACTGAAAAAAATTACCAGGCACTCGATATTCTCGGTTTTCAGCTGACGTCATAACTTTATGCAAATTAGGTTTCCGCCATTCTGGTGCCCCTGATTATAGGGAAATGTATGACAGTTTGAGCGCTCACGTTCGAAGTCTTCAAATAATTCATCTTTCCAATGGATATTTCCCAAGAAAGCGACCCAAAATCATTCGACGAGGTACCAGTACTTTCATCCTACCCAAAAAAAACCTCGAAAGCCACGTTCGAGAGCGCTATTTGAAGAAGATTTTCTGTCGTTTGCGTAGACCCAGCGGCCATACGGAGCGATCAGTTTGGCTCCTCTAGAAGTCTCAGACTTGCTTTCCTAGTTAGTTTTAGAGACAAGCTACTATACAAACAAGCAGTTTAAGGCCTTCAAAATTTTGAAAGCGTACAACCAGATGATTTCTGGTTTCGTTGCGTCCGTTTAAGCAAGGGAAGGAAATCGCGGGCAAGATTGTTGTTGTTTGTGGCGAAGGTGACTCGGAAGTTTGACACTCGGCGTCGACCTTATCTGTATCAGTTTCCAGTTGGATTTCTTTTAATACCTTCGCTAACTGCTATGGCCGCCAGATGAGAAGAAAAGGCCTCCTCATTCCCTTTGTTTCGATGATTTCCCTCTTCTTCTGTCAAAGTACTTGGTCGATTAGAGTCTCAGTCCTTCACCTTGAGAAGGTGAGAAGCTTTTTTCCTTCGAAATTCGTCCGATTTCCTTCAAACTCAGTCAATTTGGGCGCTCCACCCCTCGCATTCGCCTGTCGAATTTCAACGAAATCGAATAAAACGCCTCCGAGTTAGACATTTGCTAACCGGAGTATCACAAACGCCTGATACTCAGGTTAAATTCACCTCATTAAATATTCAAAACCGGAGCACCTCATTTGCATCGGGCATATTTAATGAGATGAACTTTCGAAGATGAATTTCTCCGCGACGTTGTGGTTTAATCGGTCGAAATTGAGCACACTTGTTCGAGGGGTTCAAGCGCTTCGGTGGTGTGAATTGGGAAGACATCGGTGGAAACCCGGCCGAGAAACGCTTTATCGAAAAAAAGCCAACTTTCGAAAAATTCTGACTCGCTCGCCTTTTACCCTAAAACCCTGAACCAACGCGTGCTAAATCGTTAACCGTTACTGGCAATCACCGCAAAAGCTTTAATTGCTAAACCTGTAAAGACAATTTCAGCAAAATAAGTCCAACCCCACACTTAAAGTTAAAATCTAACATTAAACCGTGAGGCAATCGCTACGAAAGCTTTTAAATTGTCCTTTGTTCGTTGTATCTGTCCCAGAGTAAGGCAGCCTTCCCAGAAACAAAGTCTTTCGATTTCGTGTCGTCTCGGCTTATCTGTGAAATCCACGCGTTTCGGCGATCTTCTGTTAGCTGATTATAACTTTCACCGTTCTTATCAACAACGATAGGTATACGGAATAGACTAATACCTTCCTTGTTTCCAGATTTTACTCCACAGCCAGGTATTATACAGAGAACCATCGCACTACAACTCACTCACATCTCTCTCTACGCGTCTCTGTTTACGATTCGAGGGGCTCCACAATGGCGGTTAACGACGGTTGTCAAGGACTAAGGTCACGTGGGTGAAAACCAAGAATTGAACAGCTGTTCAGTACACGAACCTGTCTTTTTTACTTTTCCCACTGAACTAACTTTGTCGTTAAGTTCCGAGGCACTTTATTTATCCCTTAATATCCTGTATTTAGTCATGCCTTTTATATTTTAGGTATGGAGACAAAGCACCCCGATTCTTGTTGGCGCGGATTGTCAGTGTGATTTGGATGTTTGTGAGCATCATTTTGATGACGTATCTAACAGCAATTATGACAACATCTCTAACCTTTGGAACTCTGACAGACAACAAAATTATTGATCAGAAAACGGTTGGTTACACTCTTTAAATATTTACGATGTATGCCTCGACTACTCAACCAAACGAACACAGTGATAATATCTAGAGGCTTTGGCAATCCACGCCAACGTGCCATTTATTCATCTTCCAAAACTATAACAAGGTTAAATGTCAATTTAAGTAAACAAGGTCCCCAAGTCCAGACACAAAATCCGAGAGCCCATAAAAAGGAGGCTACAACTCCAATACTAAATCTATGTGACGGAATTTTCATAGATCAAGCTATTCTTAGCTGAGTTCTTAAATAAGATTTGGTTTGCGCCAGTGACCATTCTCAATCACATGGAAAATAATTTCTCATGCATGACTTGTGATTTGCTGGAAAGGTCTGGTTTCGCGGGAAAACCAATCTAAAAATAACTCAATCTGTAAAAACACCGTTCCACAAATACAATGACTGTTGTCCCACAAATACAATGACTGCTGTCATGGGTTTCCTAACGAAAACCTTTCAAACCCAGCAGTTGAGAATGGGAAACGTTTCTACCCTGGGAGTTTTAGGTTTTCTTCATTATTTATGGAAATCGGCACATAGGGTCACATAGGACCCCGAAGATTTAAGCATTGTTTTCATCTTACCACAGCTCGGCGCTTTGAATGGAAGCCAAGAATACTCTGAAGGATGGAAAGAGGGAGCAATGGTCAAACGTAAGAGATTATTTGACAAGCCACAATAGTAAGGCGTATTGTTGCTTTGAGAACCTGTAATTATAGTTATTGATGCTCGCATTTTGTTCCAATCTCTTAGCACTCGTAAGACCCAAGAGAGCGAATCATCCTCGTTGGATGCTTACTTTCCCCTCGTTTTCTGTATTTGTGGCGCCCTCTCTCGTTACTTTTATAACGAGGTTGCTATCTCGTGGAGTAACAAAGTTGAAGCACGATTTTACTAAGATGATTTAATTGCATGCTCGTGTACCGAGTACGAATGCTGTATATCTAAATCTCTTTAGTACGTGTCACGTTAAGGTTTTTGGTGCGAACGAGATGCTACGGCAAACGACTTAACGCCCAAAAGCAGTAATAGGCACCTTGAGATCTACGTCGACGACAACCGGCCAGAAAACAATCATGATATCATTGGTTAAAAGAGCATTAACAATCGTGCTGCACGTGTCACACGGATTTTAGCACATATTTGTGCTGTACTCTGCATAACGATGGCGTAAAATCACCAAATTTTAGGTTTTGACGACAACTAAGAGCATGTGAAAGAAAATCTTTCATTTTTTTTTTAGGATACTTCCCCCAGATTGTGCGACGTGAACTAGATAGACTAATTGCGAAAGACTTATCAAAGAGCAAAGTTACATTTTGAGGTGACGTTTTCGGACGTTGCCGTCGGAGATGTTAAGGTCCGTAATATTAGTCTATGGGTCAAAAGAGGGGAACTAAATGTGCAGCACGTGCGAGGCGCATTTGTGTACATTACCGTACTTGTCAAAACAACAACTTAAAATGAGTAAGTTTAAGGGCCGATTTACACGGTGCGATTTTGGCGTATGCGACAAGTTCACGACAGGCCTACGACATCACTTACGATTGTCGTAACGTTTTAAAACATGTTTTAAAACGCTACGACACTTTCTCTCACGTACACAACAATCGTAAGGCGCAAGTTTAATACACGATTCAATTTTTGTCGCATGCAGCAAGCTTACGGCAGGCCTACAACTCGTTTACGATTGTCCCGTACGTAAGGATAATGTCGTAGCATTTTAAAACATGTTTTAAAACGCTCCGAATGGTATCGTAGGTCTGTCGTAAGTTTGTCGCATGCGCCAAAAATCGTACCGTGTAAATCGGCCCTAATTTAAGGTTTTGGCGACATGTAACCAACAAGACAACGCGCGGTCTTCCCTCTCCTTTCAGAGTACCAAGATATAAAGGATCTCGCTGAAGGTCTTGCTAAAGACGAAGTTGACGGATTGCTGTTAGATGCGTTTACTGCAAATTACTTGATTAACAACGACTGGCAAAACAGACGCGATTTACGTCGGTTCGAAAGAGTGAAAATCTTGGATCGTCTATTTTCTATCAGAGTTTTTCTCCCACTTCCAAAAGAAGATAGGCGACGTCTGGAAATTTGTGTTCGACGAGGCAGCGAGGAATACTTCAAAACGGACATTGCTTACAAATACATGCTTCCAAACATTGTAAGTATAATGTCTACTGAAAGATTGAGAAACTCGATCGCCTATACATCTGACCCGGCCCAGCTATTTAAAGAGTGGATAGCGCTATCTACCGGATAAATCACTGAATAGTCATATTCCCGGCCGATAGCGCTATCCATCGTTTGAACAACTGAAGGACTCAGGCGCGGATCCAGGATTTTGAAATGGGGGGTGAATTTTTGTAATAATGTAATAGAACCAAAGCCTGGTTGAGGTGTTTGAGGGATAAGAAAATAAAGAAAAAAAAAGAAAGAAAGAAGGGGGGCTCAGAAAAAGGGGGGTGAAAATTCACCCATTTCACCTCCCCTGGATCCGCGCCTGGGACTGAACGTAAATCAACTTTTTAAAGTGACTTAATATAGGAAAAACAAATAAAACCGATTGCTTCAACATTGTAGCCGAAAGAAATCGATAAAGCTAGAAACGCTTAATTTAGACAATCAAGATAAAATCGATAAGAAGTAAATAAAAGTAATGAAAGAAATAAATTAAACGATTGATAGGGAAAATAGAGCCTTACGCATGCGCTAGACGTCATTCGAGACCCCGAAGATAAAATAAATTACGGAAAAAGGACAGAGTTCTCACTAGACCCTGGCGTTGCCTTCAGGCCTTAGCGAATCCGAACTAAGCCTTTTTGTGTCATATCGTTTCTTGTTCTTCGGCCATCGAAACTTAATAATGAGAAATATAATACTACACATAGTGGTGATAAACATGGCAAAGCAATGCCTTTTTACTATGATCTTGACCACAATATACACTTTCAAAAGTAACCGTTTTAATTTTGAAAAAACCATGATATATTAATTTCGAAGGATCTGAGTCCATGGTTTGTTATGACAGTTACGTTTGAAAATGAATGCTACAACATGTTTGTTCATAATATTACGACGCTTCTTCATGTTCATAACCGCTGTTTATATTTCGTTGTTTAGTAAGCTTTTTATCTTTATTAAACGTCTTTTTGTTTGCTTAGGATATTGGACAAAGCAACCCATGGAACCAGCGTTTATATTTATTTAGGTCGACCGAGCCACTTTTTCGGAAGAGTCTATGTTTGCTGCTTGGTATACTAGCCGCTTTCATTGTCATTGGTTTGGCATGGGAATTGGTCAAGAGGCAAAGAATGCAAACATTCAGAGTAAACAAAAATGGTAAGGCAAGAGTTCCCTGCTAACAGAGGTTTCTTTCCCAGGTGATCTGGTGACGTAGTTTGGAGGACTGGAAAGAACATTTTTAACGCCGTATCCCACAACCGCGCGCGGCCTTAGGTTTTGTTTCCGAATTTCCTGCAGTATTTCCATCGCCAAAACTCAACAGATCATTCGGTGTCTCCCACATTCCTGTTACTGAATGAACATTCAAGTGGAAACCACCGAGATCTAACCCCTCCTCTGCCATGTTGATGTCGGAAATAACAGTCAAGGCCGCGCGCGGTTGTGGGATACGGCGTTAAAATTTTTCTCCCCAGTCCTCCGAATTACGTCACCAGATCACCTGGTCCCTTTGGTTTCGCTGGACTGACAATTACGGGAAAAGAGACCATTTGCGGCAGTTACTTAGTGACCGTATCATCACTTGACATCTGACGTGACGCTTAAGGGACACCATGTTACCCGCGGACTCAATAAATAGCAGCGGAATTATTGTAAAGAAATGCGCATGACACAGCTGGCTCATGTCACAGTCGGCAAACATATCAGGGAGCATGCGCTTTAAAACAGGTCGCGGATGGCGGTTGGATCAAAGCCGAAGTTTCTAAAAAGGCCCCAAGGCGCAGTTTTCGATGGCGCGCGGCAATGTTTTAGCCAATTATCAAGTTCCACAGCAATCAAGTGATTTCTGTTGGCACTGAACCGACCACTCAGTGTTACGCACTACTTCAAACTCGTTCTTCAAACTCGCTACTAACTTTCTATGAACTTAGTAACATCACTTGTCGCCTAAAATTAGTTTTTTTCTTCCCGAAAGGTCCCACAAGGCCCATCGAGATGAACGCACTACTCACAAGGAGAGAATTAAAAGACATAGTGGACAACATTGATGAAGTTGAAAGGTGTCTTGATAAGATTTTGGAGGTAAAAGAGGCTTATAACAACCTGGACGACTGCTGGAGTGCCGGCAACGAAAGTCAAAGGGAATCATGTTTGATAACATCGGTGGGAAATCACTCAACAAAGACGTAACGTTTCTTCTTGTGGTCGCTGGGTAGCGCGCGATATAAAAAAGAGAGGCCTTGGAACTATGCAGAAGACATGAAGGGATCGAGACAATACAAGCAAGAGTTTTCCCATAAGATTTTTTATACCATGTAGTTTTAGAAAAAATCTTGATTTTGTTAATTGAAAAAAATGATTGATCCTTTAATGGCATTGCAAAGAGCCATGCAAAGCGCGGGTAAGATCGACGTAGATGTGGGACTCATGCTAGAGATATTTTGGAATTATTTTCCATCGGAGCTGTTCACCTACCATGAACTTCACATGAAACTCCAGCGTGCGATGTAAGAACCACAAAGAACATACGCACCTTAATTATGCTAAACGTTAAATAAAATTTTAGAATTAATGTCTCGACTCAGTTCACTTTAATAGTTTGCCAGTGAATGCAATTAGTGTAAATGTTATCATCAGTTTCTTTGGGAGGGGCTGCCAAAGCACCCCGTGGGGCCCCCTCTAGCTATGCGTCTACAATCCTAGGATTCCTTGTCAAGCACCCTTTGTTGCAAAAAAGCGGCAACATCGCTTCCGAGACGTTATTAGACTGATGCACAATTGGGATGAAGTTTAGACTACTGGACTCTTCAAATTTTCTTAAAATCCTGCTATACATATGGACGCTTTTTATGATCCATCTTTTATTTAATCGTGAATCAACCACAAGTTCATTATTAACGCTGAGTGGCACACAAAGTAAGCCTACAATTGTAGCCTAATAATGAATCTGTTATATTCATTATCATGGTAGCATCAAAATTTGTTTATCTCATTTTTTAATGCTGTATATAAAGCACAACAGCAAGTTGGCGTGCAAATGACAATAGGTAATGTATACACCAAAGAATTTCAACATCATTTACCTGTCTTTGAATTAGACAGAAGTTACCAAAAAAGGTTGTTCTCTTAAGGTGAAATGCCAATAAAAGACAACTTTTACTGAATGTTGTCAGTTGTCTCTTGCTGTACAAAAATCACCCATGCTGATGCAAAAGACTAATTTCTCAAGTAGTTTCAATGTTGTTTCCTGTGGTTTACTCATTATGTTTGTGACAGCCTACCAAACGCCGCCCTTCACTAAACATCGCAATTTCAGGCAGCGTTTAGACGAACTCAGTTTCACATCGACACGGTTTGACTTCGTAACCACGCCAAAATCGATGAGGTTTGGAATTGTTTACACGGAACCGTTTTCGCCAGTAAATCCAAGACGTGACGGCATATACGCGATTTCCCTTGTAAAAATCATTGCACTCTGGGTGTCTGTAAAATACTAAAAAAAACCACTGGTACATTTTGAAAAAATGCCAGCGTATCTTGACAATATAAAACCCGAGTTCTGTTGAGTTCTATGGATCCCTGTGGAATTCTTTCTGACCCAAAAATCACGGGGCCACAACCTCCAAATCTGTGGTCCTTTCCCGGTATGCATGCATCAGAGCAAGAGAAGACAGCCGTTCCGTTTTCATAGCGGCACGCAGGTAGCGTTCCGGGGTGGCCGTTGAAACCGGCATTGTGAGGAGAATGGTGAGTACCGCATTTTCGTTTGGGTAGCGAGAGGTCTGGATTTGCGCTGTCAGGATCGCTGTGCTCTTACCAGGAGGAGAACATTGGCTGCCACTTCGTTTTCCATCGAAGGATCTCAGTATCATTATGATATTCTCTCTTCTCAGATGGATCGGTTTTCTATGTGTCATATACCTTATCCTAAACTTCCCGCTTGTGAATGCATGCTTGTAGCTTTTTGGGGACAAGATATTAGAGAGATTAAGCAACACGTTCACAGCAAACGTTTGACTAAAATTTGCGTTTGATATGAGCTCATTTCTTGGCTGTTAGTAGCAGGTATCAAGTGACTTTTCAAATGAGAGAGACGATTCAGAATAACATAATTTTCATGCTTTTAGGACAAGCAGCAGCCCGGCATCGTTTCGCGATGCTTGATCTCTCTATTCCCCTAAGAATCGCTCCTCTCGTGAAAGCAGCCTGTCCACACACACACACACACACACATATCGAAACTTTGAAACAGCCGCGCGAGATTAATTAAATAAATTCAGATCCTAAAAAAAAGGCGAAACCAAAAGAAAAATCATTCACCGGGGAAAATGTTCGGATAATTATGTCCAAAAGTTTATGAGCCCGGGCTTACT
Organism: Montipora foliosa; assembly: GCF_036669935.1. Taxonomy (NCBI): domain Eukaryota; kingdom Metazoa; phylum Cnidaria; class Anthozoa; order Scleractinia; family Acroporidae; genus Montipora; species Montipora foliosa. Next base: position 23,322,071 of record NC_090882.1, on the reverse strand, counting down.
TATTTCCAAAAGACTTCTACCCCCTAGTTGAGAACACAGGAAATGAAAAAAAAATCAGTGATCGCTTCCGGGCAATTCTACTTTTCAATAAAAATGCAAAACTCCACAAAAAGCACCTTTTGGATTTGGGATTTACACCCAAAACGAAAAAATACTTGAGCATTTTTTCGATCTCAATTGAGTTTATAAAGCTTGACAATAGTACCACTTTTTTTCAGATTAAGTGGACTTTTTTTAGGATTTCTCTCCGATATTCTTGAAGTTTTCTCAAGTTTCTCTTTATATCGCTTTTTACGAAAAAGTCAGTGACAAGAAATTTCTCCTGACAAGAAATTCAGATCCATGTTATTTTGAACAGTAAAATTGCTGGAGGCGATCACTGATTGTGAAAACCACCGGCTGATATGGTTCAGAAATTACGCCATGCAAAAATTAAATGAACGAACTTTGTTTACACGTCGTTGATTCATGGGTCTTCATACACAAGTACGCGAAACGTTTGTCACAAGACAATGCACAAATTATGGCAGTTTCCATTACATTGACAGTTTAAGATTAATTTTCACGTTCTTACGAAAAATTATCATGTTTGCTAACCTGGTAACCAGAGATGTGTGCGCAGCAGCTGTTGAGGGCAGAAAATTGTCATTATTCGGCAATCAACACTGAAGTAAAAGATCCCGGGCGAAAAGTTTTTTAGAAATGATAAGAGAACAGACCCAGTCGAAATTACAAAAAAAACTTAAAATATAATAAAACGTAACAGCACAAATTGAAGGTGAAATTCAGAATAGAAAGAAATATATATCAATGATAAAACAAAGGTTTTCTTTGAAAAGGTAAAACTCAAATATTGGGAAGAAAAACGCTAAATTCTCCGTGTACATCTTCAGTTTTGAAACTGATATGCAGTAAGCAAAACAGCTGCAAAGCCAGATTTTAATCGGTATTGCCTGAAATATTAACAACATCGACTTGAAACTTAAGTCAAAACAATTGGGCCAATAAGAAAGAGTTGACATCCTAATAGTGTAATAACATTTCTCATTATGCATTCTGGCCTTCTAGCAACCTTAAAGAAAGTATTTTTTGTCAAGGAACTTCTAACAAGCAAGCGTAGCAAAATACTTTGCTGGGTAGGCTAAGAAAAATGTTGGGAAAGCAAACGATAAGAAGAGGGCTTCGTGGCGCATATTTGGTTCTGTTGTTTTTTCAAGACGTCAACGCACAGTCCTTATCAACACCCTTGCATGAAAGCACTGGAGCTAACACGACTCCGTCTAGTCGAGCTACGGTTACATCTCGAAAGGAAAGGTCCAACCTCTGTAATTTTAGCCAGCTTTCCGTCTGTTGGCGTCCTAGCCCGCCGTATATCATGAACGATACCAAAAGCGGTCAGATGAAAGGAATATTTGACGAAGCAATCAACAAGATCATTTCTGTGTGTTGCAATCAAACCAAAAACAGTTCGTGGTTGAAGTACGAGCACAAAGCGTCTAATGTTTCTGATCTAACTGAATGTATGTATAAAGATTTTGATATCGTCCTTCCTATAGTTCCTTCACAAGTTGAAGCCAATCCATACATCATGAAGCGTTCCCTAAGATTAATTCAACCTCCCGGAATAGCTGTCATCAAGAATGGAAGAAAGCTGGAGGAAGAAGCAACATCGAATGTTTTGAAAGAACTAAGCCAGTACTGGACTGTCCTTGTGTTAGTTGTTCTTTTGAGCTTAATATTTGGAATTCTCGTCTGGCTATTGGTAAGTATTCCTTCCTTTTATTTTATTCCGCTAAATTAAAAAGAGGATGCCTCAAATGCAAGGGGAAGTCTGTTGTCGCATTAATTACAACAACAACATACGAAGAAAAGGAACTTTCAAGGAGTAAAACTCACTGAAATCAAACAAAGAAGTTTTCAAAAGTGGGATTGAATGGTAGCTTGAAAATAAAACTCCCAGAAGATTAAGAAAATTGTGACACGATATGTTTCCAGCTGCTTAAAAATAAATATAAAGCACTTTCTTATTTTGTCGCTCAAAACATTGTCATTCGAAGAGAAGCCGCCAAATGGATTTTTTTCAGAATAAATGGGTGATTACAAAATTTAGGTGAACATAAGGGGAGATTTTTTTTTATTTTCATTAAAATTTACGGCGTGAAAACAATTATACATAAATAGCTCATTCATTTACTGAGGTACTGACTTTCCGACACCTTGCCAAACAATTTCATCTCATTTCTTAATTAAAGCTGCTCTGTATAAGGCCGAATTATTCTTAAAGGATTAACTATAAGTAACTTTAAAATAAAATAGTGATAGTCTCAGTTTAAAATGTTAAGAGTATTAAGAGTCCTAAATGATTTCAACAACAAAAGACCCCCAAAAATTTTGAATACTGTATTCTGATCTGTCTTTCTTTGGAGCTAATTGGGGTTTTTTTACGTCGAGGGTAGCTAGATAAACTTTAGAAAATGCCGGATGTAATTTTGGACAATTGTAAATCTCCTCGGATGAATATGAAAACCAGTCACGTAGTCAGTTTGTGATTAAAAACAACCCGATAACTATTTCAATCGCAACATAGTAGTCATATTGAACAAGCACGACCTGGCTCGAGCAAAGTAATTGCTTTGGCCAATCAAAAAGGATGGAATGGAAACAATCCGGTAAACCAATCAAAACTTGAAGTAATTGCACGTAGCCGACACAAAGCGCGGGAAAATGTGCACGCGCGAGTCACGATTGGTTATGGTTTCACTTCTGATTGGTTGAAAAAGTGGCGCGAGAACTTTGAGCCTATCACTGACTGAAGGAATCATAAACCAAAGTAATTATATAATTAATTTTGACACTCAATTGAAAACTGCTCTAACAATGTTGGCTTGTTGGAAACACGTCACTTTTGTCACTTCAGTCCGCCTCCGCCATTTTGGATTGCTCACGGTTGTTGGATTGCAGACTGGGCCCTTAAATGTGATTAGTCTTTGTAATACAACATTGTTGAAAGGGCGGCTACACCCTTCAACATTTGTTGTATGTCGGAGAAATCAAAACAATCTTCCGACAAAAATGTCGAACAAACGTCATCAAACATGCATGCTACACGTTCTAACATTGTTGATACAACAAATGTTTTATAACAAAGTTTGAACGTGTAGCCAGGGCTTAACAGTCTCGGCCTGGGCTAACAGTCTAACATCAATAAGAAAGCGAGGACTTTTTTTCATGATTGGACTAGTAGGGTGGGGAACTTTTAAAACTGGGAACCCCCCTCCCTATTTCAGCCTTTTCTCCGAAATAATGACTGGCTCTTTACCAACACAATACAAATGCAACAGAGCGCCTTCTCCCCCCCCCCCCCTTCCTCCTTAGGGAGGAGACAGGGTGCATTTTTATCGCTCATGCTTCTTACGTTATCTTCAGATAAGCAGAGAGTATGCTTTGTATAGTGCCGGTAGGAGCTGGTCACGGTTAAGTGAGATGGTTTTGCGTACAACTACCAGCACCTTACAAACAACTTATCGCCGAAACCAACAGAATAGTCAAATAGCGACAGAACTTCAGATCATTAAGGGATCTCGAGTGCCAATCCATACCTTCCCAAACAGCAAAATCACGGCTAACTAGACAGACCAATAACATCACGTTTCTGCTGACCAACGAGCACAAAGATTATACACGATTCACTGACACAACACAAATCACTTGGCTCCGAGGATGACTTCCGCTCAAGTTGTTGAAACGTCAATCAATAGGGAATTTTAGATCGGAGGACGAGGACAACTGCGAGTACGAGTTTTCTGTACTGAGCATGCGCATAAGGTTTGGAGGTCGAGATTTTTCGAAGTGCGCGTGCTCAGAACGAAAAGCTCGTACTCGCAGTCGTTCTCGGCTTCCGATCTAAAGACCCTTAATAGGGACCTTCTGATTGGAGGACGAGGACAACTGCGAGTACGAATTTTCCGTATTGAGCATGCGCATAAGGTTTGGAGGTCGAGATTTTTCGAAGTGCGCGTGCTCAGACCGAAAGCTGACTGGAAGAAGTTCCCTCCAATATACAGGCCCAAATATCTGGAACTTTGTAAATAAAAAAGTTAAACTATGTAATGTTAGCAAGGAAGGGTTTAAAGCAATACTTAGAAAGCACTCAAAAGACATTCTTAATTTTTCATTCAATAAGGAAGCTATTGTAATTTCAAACAAGAATGATGACTTTATTTATTATTGATCTTACGTATTCATCAAGTCCATCATTAAATTTATTTATTATTTCTTATTATTTATTTTAATCTATACCTGCTTACAGAAGTACTGTTATGGGGTATGTAGAGAGATGGGATACACTCTTTTTAGTGCCTCCCCTAGATGTCTTATCCTATTCCTATGGCAGCTTTCTTGTGATTAGGCATATGGAGTAATTGTAATTGTAATTGTCTTAGTCTATAATTTATTTCATATATTTTAAACAGTTTTACATAGCAGGTCCACATCAGCTGATAGCTGCCGATGCAACTATTACTTTTAGTAATTTTTGTAATTTTAACCTGCTTTATCCAATAAAGATCAGTCAGTCAGTCAGTCAGTCAGAAAAGCTGGTACTCGTAGTCGTTCTCGTCCTCCTATCTAAAGGCCCCTAATAGCGACCTTCTGATTGGAGTACTAGGACGACTACGAGTACGAGTTCTCAGCCATGAGCATGCGCACTTCGAAAAACGTAATGCGCGTGCCCAGTAAAGAAAAGTTGTACTCGTAGTCGTTTTCTCCAATCTGAAGGTCGTTAGTGTCACCAACACCACTACTCTCACATCTTTTGATTCGACTCTGTTCTGACAGACAAAATGCGTTTCACTCAAATTGTTTATCCCAGGATTGCAGAAAAAATACTGAGCAATTCCCAGAAGAGTTCTGGCGTGGTTCTCTCGAGGGTATTTGGTGGGCATTCGTTACCATGGCAACAGTAGGGTAAGTTTATGGCAATTTTTGGTGCAACACTTTTGTTAAGGCTTGGATCAGCCTTGTTTCCAGTGAGTTTTTAGTCTACTGCACTTGCACAGATAGAAAGTAAACAGCAAAACTGTAAAATGTTTGTTAAGTCATTGATAAGCGATCGATAATCGGTAAGAGATCAGTTATGTCGAAAGTACATTGAAAAACACGACGACTTTAGTTTAAATTATCTTTGTTTTGTATGGCGGTTTTTTCCACGTGATCGCCAGCTGCAAAGGGAGTATTGCCTTACAAAAAATTCTGCATGCATGGATAATTTTTTACCCCTTTTCGGTTGATAATAATAAAGTATTCTCGTTTGTCTCACGATGTGGTCACTTGTGATGTAGATCGCGACGTTTCCACTGCATACTGCTAGTCTTCATCAGACGATGATGTCGACTGGTTACACGTCACCTTTTAAACAGGATGCTCCGCTGTGATTGGTTGGTTTTCAGCAGCTGTGATTGGTGCATTTCGATCCTCGCTATTTCGGTGTGTTGTTCCTTCGGCGGTCCGCTGTCGTACAGTTCTCGTGTTGTTGTGCTTCTTGATCGTGGGCATCCATGCTTCCGGGATTTCTGTTCCACTATCCCTGTTGATGTTGTTAGGGTGAAGTCTTATGTGAATCGCCTCTTTGACCCGGCGTGTTTACCAATGAGGATCACGATCAATAAACGAAACGTCACGATCTACATCACAAGCGACCACATCGTGAAACAAACGAGAATACTTTATTATTATTGTACTTCACCACGATGAATAACAGCAACCTCTTCGATTATTTCCATTGGTCCGTCCCTAACAAGAATCTCAGTGGCTGTCGAAGCAAAGGGTTATTTTAATCCAATGGTTTGCACATTTAAATGGCTAGTAGAATGTTTATTCTCCGTTGCTTGAACCTTCCTTAATTTTTTTAAGTAATTAAGTCATTCCATGGTTTTTCATTGCGCAACCCTGTTGCGCATAATTTCTTGCGTCATTGGCGCGACACGTTGATAAAATGGCGGAAAAACATTGACGCCAAGCTTAAGGTCCGTGGCAACTATAGAAAGACAACCGCTGCCAAGGAAGCTTTTTAGTCAAAGAGCTCAACAAAGAGGTTCCATGGATGGTTCTATGAAGTACCTTCTTCAATGAAAATCTGACATCACTTCAATCTTAAGGCGCATGCAGTGAAAAGCGAATAAAAGCTCCCAGGAAACGAAAGGAAGAGGTGGTTTTTTCACCGGATGAGAACCGTCCCATCATTTTTCGTAAACTGTAGCATGGAAATTCTATTTGGACAAAAAATGGAATTGATATTTTGAAAAGTGTATCAGAGGTGGGCATTATGACAACATAATTGTTTTGAGAAATAACTTTTTAAAAAATCCCTGCTACAAATTTTGTCTTAGAATGTTTTCATACTGTTGCGTTAAAAATTTGTGAAAAACATAGACAACTCGCTGAGTTTTTAGACATTTTCTGTTTTGGTCACATGACTTACGAAATATGGTAACCGTTGTGAGACGAACCATACAAAGGAATGTTAAATAGAACACGTTTGGCAAAAAGGATTACTGTAGACTTAAAAGAATTCGAGAAATGACTATTTGAAGGGGTCCATAGCAACGGTTTGGTAGTTAAGAGTAACCCCCTTAATCCGTCAGGGAATCGCTATTTTCTCCTGAACGAGTATGGTGACCTCCATTTTTTATTTCGTAATTTTTGCCGAGAACGTTGTTTTCATGGGGTAGTTGCAAAAAAACAGCAAAAATCTACGGCCAGTTTCTTTGGCAATTTCATAAAATTGTACTGAAGGAGTCATTACCATTTTTCAGGTACGTACGTGAATTAACCATAGAATGACATCAGGCTGTGCTTTTTATCAGGGATTACATTTTAAAAATAGAGCTAAATTTGTCCAACATTGGTGATGCGCGGCAGTTGTCAAAGTAGTTTAAATAGGCATTTTCGTCAGTACAAGGAAGGATTACGTTTTTTGCAAACGTTGGCCGTGTAGCACTTATATTTGAACAGACTTAACTGATTAGAGTGTAATGTGAAGTGCTAAGTTTCTATCCCATCTGAACCATGTGATTTTCGTCAGTGCCGTACAATGGAAACAAACACGATGACCACCCTTTTTTATTACATTTTTATCATATATATAGCAAAGCCGCTAAACGATTGTATACCTTAAGGGTGCTTAAAAGAGTTGGTGTTGCTGGCAGCAATATTATCGGTGTTTATAAGTGCTCCATCAGATCTATACTTGGATACGCTGTCCCAGTGTGGCAAGATATTCCAGAGTTTGTCAGCTAAGTTAGAATCTATACAAAAAACAGTACTTAAGATTGTCTTGCCAGATCGTAGTTATTGGGAAGCTTTCATCATTTCTGATCTTGAAAGTCTTGAAAAAAGATGGTTTGATATTACTCGCAAATTTTTCCTCCACATGGAGATTGCGCACTTGTAATGAAGTTATGAATGTTGCATATAATCTTAGATGTGGTCATGAAAAAGTCTTTCCGCCCTTACATAAGAACCAAAAGAGCGAATGATTTTATAATATTACTTTTAGATTTTTTAGTTAGTTTTACATCTTGTATATTATTATAATATTGTAATAATTGTTAATTTTACCACTTGACAATTCAGTTGCATTTTACTGGAAAGAGTGGAATAAACGATTTATAGAGGATATTACATGGCCGCGCGGAGATACGAAAATTCTCTTCGAGTGTTGAAAAATAAAAACTGTGATCTATCATGGTTAGTGCGCTCGACTGCGGTCGAGTGGTTCGCGTCCTAGCGTCCTAACCCTAAAACCTGGACTAGCATCCCATCCAGGGGGGAGTAGAAATATTCCTAGTCGCTTCATGCTACAGAAACCGGAGATAAGCGCCGGCCTGATGGGCTTTCTAGGGTGGTAGCAGACTTGACCTTTACCTCTCAAAAGAGAGAAACGACTTAGCATTAGAGAATTTTCTTGCTTTTATGACAAGCACTAGCTTTTCGTTTCCCGTTCGTCTTTTCACGAAAACGCTTTGCTTAATCTCTCTATTAACAATGTTCGCTCAATGATGATCTCGATAGCTCCGGGTATTTTATTTGCACTTGACCCACAATCGTTGACCCCAAAAGAGACAATTTCAAGCGTAGATTGAAAGCAGTTTCCAAATCACTGTCGAAAGCTATTACGTGATTGCAATTGCTACGCTTAAGTGACTGGTTTAAAAATCTCGCGCCAGTTTATCCAACAATGAGAAGGAAAACCAATCGCGACTCGCACGCGAGCTTGTTCCCGCGCTTTGAGCAAGTTACACGGAATTGCTACGAATCTGGATTGGTTCATTGCGCTGTTTGCTGTGATTGGTCGAAGTAATTACTTTGGTATTTGCTTTACGACACTCGATTGAAAACCGCTCTAATGGGGATCCAAGGCCCCGACTAGGGAACTATACCCAAAAAGCGGTTTCCATATTTTCGGCGGGAATCGAACCTGCTGCCCCTTCCTCTCAGTTTTGTAAAGCCATTTCTCTCGCCTTTGCTTATCTTTTAGGTATGGAGATAAGGTGCCTCGATACTGGTTGGCTCGGATTGTCAGTGTGATATGGATGTTTTTAAGCATCATTGTCATGACGTACCTAACCGCAATCATGACGACATCTTTGACCTTTGGAACTTTGACAGACAATGGGATGGTTGAGAATAAAAAGGTACAGTAGGTTACATTCTCTAAGTATTTACTGCATGTGTCTCACTTATAGACTTTGGTGACCTGGGCAGTTAACTATTTTTGTTCTCACTACAGTTTGGTGTCTTGAATGGAAGTCACGAAAGCTCCGAAGGATTGAAAGAGGGTGCCATCATTCAAAGTAAGCGTGTTGTCACCTTTTGTGAGCGCTGAGTAAAGCTTTCACATGTGTCAGGAGCTCATTAAGAGGAGCCTCTATCTCCCATACTTGGCCTCGGAGTCAACCCTTTCCCGAGTAGATTTATTTATAGAACACCTTCCTTGGGAGATTCAGCACGCTCACTGTTGTAAAAAGCCAATCTCCCTTGGGACATTCAGCACGCCCACTGTTGTAAAAGCCAATCAAAACAGAGCTATCTCAGCGTCAAGGGAATTCTGATACTTTTCGCGGGAGAAACCTGTTCCTAAAAATAAATTTACTCGGGAAAGGGTTGACTCAAGAAATTAGAGGAGATAGAGGCTCCTCTTGATGAGCTCCTGCATGCGTAAAACTTGTTAGTTGGGTTCTCGCGTGGGATGAATGCTAACATGGACATGTTTAATTTTTGCTGTGAATGGGGTAGTTTTTTTTTTCTAACAGCAACGCCTGTTTTTTTTTTTTTTTTTTTTTTTTTTTCTATTTCTAGAATACCGAGATCTCGACGCTCTAGTCGCGGAGTTTGCTGAGAACAAAGTAGAGGGAATGCTTCTTGATGTGTTTACCGCTAAATATGTGATTAACAACGACTGGCGAAACTATAGCGATTCAATTAGGTTCGAACGAGTGAAAATCTTGGATCGGCCTTTTTCCATTGGATTCGTTTTCATCCCAAATTCAACAGAGAAGAGTCTTCTGGAAACATGTGTCAAACGAGGCAGCGGCGAGTATTTCGAAACGGACATTTACACAATAGCGTACAACTACGTACGCCCAGAATTAAACGTAAGTACAACGACTCTGAAAGAGTGGAAGACTGGCCAAAAAATTATTTCACCTTAACAGGAATCGAACCACTGGATCAGAAACTACATTTGACATTGTTATATACCTAGACTGTCGCTCAACAAAACGAGCATTGTGATTGGCTGATTCTTTGTCACGTGGCCCTGATCAAATTCAAATGTATCCCGACCAGGATACAATTTCGCAGTTGTTGCCCGCTCCGGATGTTTTGCTGCGATTGTTGCAGGAAAAGTCTAAATATATAACAAAGCACTTAATGTCTGGTCCCTCGGGAAACTAGTTAGTTTTGTTTTCCTTCGAGTCCTGATGTTTCCCGAGACTTCGTCTCGGGAAACATCAGGACTCTCGGGAAAACAAAACTAACTGTTTCCCTCGGGACCATACATTAAGTGTATAATAACTACACCTTCACTACACCAAGAGTAGAGTAGCATAGTCAGTTTAATTTTAACCAATCGACTGCTGATGAAATGATCCAATCAGATGTTAAGGCAAATTACTGCAGTCGGCACCAAGGGCGGGAAAACGTTTTTGACAAAGAAAGTGGCGCGAAATTTTTATCCACTCACTTATCGCGGTTATAAATCCCGGTTTATTTCAACTTAAAACAATTAATACCGATGATCAGACGGCGAGACACCGAGGATTGGATTGATAGCTGTCAGGATTTTTCTCTTGAGCTTTCAGTTGATTTTCCATACATGTCCAATATAGCTACAAATCGAGACTCATGGTACTTTGCATACAGGTCACATTGTGTCATAAAATGTCTCCCAAGCCAAAGAACTTCACGTACAGTTGGCTTCCAATAACTCGAACTCGTGCTAACTCGAACCAAAATAAATTTCCCCTGAGTTTCCGTCGTACATTTCAGTACCGCAATTTTACCCAGTACCTCGGAATCTCCAGCTAACACGAAGCAATGTTCGTTTCCCTTCAGGGTATTCTCTATATATTTTTACCTTTGATAACTCAGACCACCTCTCCGAGTACGTGACAAATTAAAAAAAAAAAAAACAATGTACTGCAGTCCAAAACATTCTATTAAGTTATTTTGAAGCAGCTCTGTAATCTTTGTCATTTTTTGCATTACAGTTAACTTCAGTGCTTGTATCTTCATAAAGGGTTCACTGCTTGACTCCTAACACCATATAACTCCAGCTTCCGATAACACAAACCTTTTTCAATTTCCCGTGAAGGTCCGAGTTATCAGGAGTCGACTGTATTACGCCTAAAACAACTCATGTGAATCTTGTGTAGCCGTGTTGAATAACCGTTACCTCTGATTGTCTGAGAATATCTTTTAGCTGCCAGGAGTAAATTAATTTAAGCTACGTCTCCTTAGGCATTTGAGCTAACTAAACCACTTCTTTTTTCAGGACATTGGACAAAGCAACCCATGGAACCAGCAATTAAACTTGTTTAAGTGCACGGAACCTCTTTTTTGGAATAGTCTGTATGCATTGTCGGCCACCTTAGCTTCTCTGCTTGGTTTAG
>NC_090882.1:23280900-23293400 GCF_036669935.1 Montipora foliosa | reverse complement strand
ATTCCAGTGTGGCAATCAATACCTGTTTCCCTTTCTGACAAACTAGAGTCAGTACAGAGACGTGCTCTCAAGATCATATACCCAGCTGAAAGTTACAACATGCCCTTCAACGTGCTCAAATAGCTAGCTTATCTACTAGATGCCTTACATAATTTGCACCCCTTACATAATTTAATTGCTACCTAGGCGGGTTGGCCCAATTGCCCATATAGCCTAAGGAACTTGAAAGACCATATTTATTTAATATTTAGAAACTGTGAAAAGTGTAAATTAAACTAAACGAACTGAGGACTTTTTTGTGTTTAAATATTTTGTGTTAATGTTTTATTTTTCTTGTATATTGTGAAAAGTGTAAAACCAAATGAACTGAGAACTTTTTATGTTAATTTATATATTTTGTGTAAATATTTTATTTTTCTTGTATATTGTACATGATTTTATATAGATTTTATATTCTTATAACATCCCATATTCTAGTTCGATAATTTAGTATGTAGTACTACAAGAGAACTTAATAAACTATTATAATTATAACTGGGGGCTGGTGGTTTAAATTCTATTTGCAAGAAAAGTGACTATACATGAACCTCAATTTTTTTCAGTTTATGCTGTTATATAGTAATTTTACAACAGTGAGTCTGCCAAGTAGTTAATCCTATATTATATAGAATAACTTTGTTGGTGAGCTGCAGGTGATGGCCAGATTTCAATGTTATTTCCATTCAATATTCCTTTTGCATAATATTCCTGAAGCTGAACAGATGACAACTAAGACTCGCAGTGTGGAGTTGGTAAAGAAGGCAGATAAGGAAGGTAGCTTAGAGGTTTGGCTAGTCAGTCTAGCAAAATGTCCATAATGAGGCAGACAGTCTATAGTACATGTATCAGTTGGAGTTGAGGCTCATAGCATGCAGCTTGTATCATTTGCAGGCTTCCAGATAAGTTTGTAAGGCAGGGTGTGAACAGGGAATTTAAGCAGGTCAAATTTGCACAGTTCCCACTGAACCAATTAAATATAAAGTTTCTAATATTTGTCGGGTCATGAAGCTGACCATGTAGGGTTTTTGACCCGAGACACCCCTCTTTTCTGAAACACTAACTTGGTACTTGCCCATAACAAAAAGAATCAGCTGACCGAGAGTAGTTTTAAGGCAAAAGATAATTATTCTGCAGCTGACAGCCCTCTTGCATTTGCGCATATGATGCATAATACAATTTGCATCTCTTTTTATACATTACTTCATCCCTTTAATACTTATTCTTTTTTTGTTCTTGATTGTGGATTTTCGTGACTGTATAGGCCAGTCAGCTGTCACATTTTATGCCATTATTTCTCATTATTTTATTTGTACACCTTATTTTAATTTACAGTGGAGCTACCAAAGCAGGTCACCGTAGCTATTATTAAACCTGATGCTGTTAAAGCAGGCCTTGTTGATGAGATCATACAGAAGGTAACCCATTTATGCGTTATTGTCATAGATTTTCTTTAGTTTTCAGGGCTAATGAGATGAGTGTTTTGAGCTAATCATCCAAAGACTAGGAAATTCTGTTTATTGCTTTAACTAGCCACAAAATAATGCACCATTATCCAATGTTATGAGCTGGCCTTATTTTCAATAATTTCGTTTGGTGAATGGGAGGTCAGTGACCACAGTTATAAGTAAATTAATCTTGTTTCAGTCGTATAGCCACAACAATATTATTTTACTGTTAATAATTATTGTTGGTCCTATGACAGTGACAAGATTGCATGCTTATATTGGATAATGCCTTTGGTCCTTGCCCTTTGCCATCTAAAAATAACGTTGCAATATTGGGTCATTATTAACCCATTCACACCTCAAACGCCCTAGGACGCCTCCCCCCCCCTTCCCTGACAAGTAAATCGTCCAGCGTTAGACAAAGTAAAATCTGTCACTGTCAGGGCTCCATGGTTAAAAAGCCGTTTGGTGCTGGAGAAGTGGATAGAAACAAACTTGTTATAAGTGAATATTTGCAGACTTTTCTCTCTTCAAAATGTGCTCAAAAAATCTTTTATTTTGTAATTGCACGAGTCTCTTTATTAGAAGTAGAACCTGATCCTCAGTATGTTGAACTTGCATGATATGAGATGTCCAGCCACTTAACCCTTTCTGCCCCGTGGGGTTCCCCATTGACGAGTAAAATTGTCTGGCGTTAGACAGAGTAAAATCTATAAGTGGCACTATTGGGAGTGAAAGGGTTAAGAGTGAAAAGATTGATCATTATACTACATTGTAATCATTTTAATTTGGTTCACAGGTTGAGGAGTCTGGAATGGAAGTTTTGCAAAAGGAGGAAAAGATCCTGTCAAAAGAAGAAGCTGCAGAATTTTATAAACAGCATGAAGGATCTGAGCACTTTGATTCACTGGTTGAATTTATGTCAAGGTATTTTCCATTACACCCTGCGAGCAGAGCCTCCTTTCGTCTTTTTCTTTACTGAGGAGGGGAAAAGTAGGCTCTGCCCAAATCGCGTCAACTCTTTGAAGCCGCTGCAGCCCGAGCTTCTGGACTAGTCAATCTTGTTTTCTCTCGTCAAACCAGTTTTTCCAGTGCGAGCGTCCGTTTAGTGACAAAACCGATGGTTATAACGGAGCCCGCTGTACCATGAAAAAGCAAGATAGCGGCGAGATGTGGCATATTAGGCTTGGGTTCGAGACTGTATCCTGGCAACATGCAGCGCATATTCAAAAAAGATCTTACTCGATTCATGCAGAGCCTTTCTCGAGAACACCAAAATCGAGCAAGCAAAAGAAAGGCTCTGCTAGCAGGGTGTTTCCATTATTGTGTTGTTTCCTTCTGGTTGCTTTTAGTGATGGCGAACTGAGAGAATTTTTATTGCAGTACTATAGACCGTATTCATAAATGGCGGCTAAGTAATTATTCTTTTGTCTTTATGCTAATTTTCCTAACTAGCCTTGTAAACACGAGCAAAATCCAAAAGAATTTGTGTTTCAAAGTGAGGCTAGTTAGGATGATTAACACAAAGACAAAAGAATTTCTTGACCACCTGCTTTTATGAATACGGTCTATAACTGAAATTGACTTGTCCTGATTTGTAACTACATAGTTCTGCAGAACTCAGAAAAAGAGAAAATAAGTCCTGAAATATTTCGGGAAAATGTGAAAGGTGTAGTAGTACGTCAACCAATCACAGTTAAGTTTAGAACATCTTAATGTGACAGCTAGCTGGAAAAAAGCACGTCGCTGCTTTAATAGATCATTCATGAACTTACACTATTGACAAGCTGCTTCTAGATAAAGACTACATCTTTAATAGGGCTTGCATGCAATGTATGTTAACAGCTGACCATGTGGCCTATATAGCTTTATTGTGGGCCATATTCATACAAAATATGTTTATTGTTTTCATTTTAGTGGCCCCTGCATGACTCTGCTGCTCAGCAAAGCAAGCAATACACCAGATACAGGAGATGGTACCATTGAGTATTTCCGTGATCTTATTGGACCAAAAGATGTCAACATTGCTAAGGAGGAAGCCCCTACAAGGTGGAAATTGCTTCATTGATTTTTTTTAGTGGTACAGTGTACATGGCTTCAGCCAGCTCAATTCTTATTTGACAAGATCTTTAATAAAATCAGTGGAAGAAATTATCATTAAAAGTCAGTCGTGAGGCCACTAATATGAGACTATTTAAGTGTCCCGCTCTAGTATTGGAGGCAAAGTGTTGAAGGGGAGATGTTTTTGAGTAGACAAAGATGTTTCTTACCTTTTAACCCATAAACTGACCCCCATTGAGGAGTAAAATTGCCTGGCATTGGACAGGGTAGTATTCTAGATGACAAAACAGAAGGACAGACAGACCCAGAAAGTGTTCCTGGGATTTAAATCATGCCATGGACTCACAGTGGACCTGCAAGTTGTTGACTGACTGAGAAATCCAATTTGCAGTTGGCAATGTATTATACATGCAGTAAGTTTTGTGGAAGTTTTATACTCAATAATTGACTTGAAATGCTTGCTTGCGTTTGCGATTGATAGTAGATGTTGTGCAATCTTTCAGCTTGAGGGCTCTTTATGGGACCGACACTGTCATGAATGCAGTCCATGGCTGTGACTCTGCTGAAAGTGCAGCGAGGTAGGTCCATCTTGTTTTCAATAAAGAAACTAGAAAGAAGTGGTTACATTTACCGGCTGGGAAGGGGGGGGGGGGGGGGGCCCCCATATGGAACAGACAGGGATGCTCTTCGGAAATTTTGAATTTAACCCCTAAAGGAGACCATCTGGGCGTGGCTCAAGCTTTTTGTGACCCCTAAAGGAGACCAATCTAGGCGTGGCTTAAGCAAATTTTGACCTTGGTGGCTTAAAATATTGGCGCTTTGCCCCAAACACCCTAAGCGAGACCAAAATGCAAAATTTACACACCTAAGCGAGACGACGAGCATCCCCGTCTGTTTCATATGGGAGTCCCCCACTGGGTTACATTTACATGCATAATAATGCCTATAAGGCTGGACTTTACAGATTGGTAACCACTTCGAAGATCACTAAGGGGTGGTGCTTTGGATGATGACACTCTGAAATTAAAAATATTTTGAACTGAAAATGTTTTTACCTTTTTTGAAACTTTGCATGACAATTCTCCCCAGGAAGGGGGACTCCTATATAAAAAGGGCAGGGATAGGGAGCTCGTCGGAAATTTTAAATTAAACCCCTAAAGGAGACCAATCTGGGCATGGGTCAGGCTTTTTTTTTGACCCCTAAAAGGGACCATAATATTAAAACACAAATAAATAAATAATACGGTGACTTTTAATGATGGCAAAAACAGTATCATCTAACACTTTCACCAATGTGAAGAAATATTAAAGTTCAAAATAAACGACAACATATACACTTTTATATTTCTTTGCTCATTTCTCTCTCTTAACTGCATGACACTTTTCTCTCTTAATCCAATGTACCTGCATGTTTTGTCGTTAAAGGAATGTTCTTTTGAAATGTCTATTTCTTAATTTTAGAGAGCTTGCTTTCTTTTATCCTGACTTTGTGGCACCTACAGTAATTCAAAGGAGGAAAAAGAAGCGTTTACAGAGAACGCTTGCACTTATCAGACCAGATGCATTGAGGACACGTAGAGGTAATGGCAATGGTTTCTATTCTGGGCAAAGTTGTTCAATAAGGGTTATTTTTAGTCCCTGCCTAAATGTGACAGCTAATTTCCATTCAAGTATGAGCGGATCAACAAGGTTGAACTAAAAGATCTAACCAGGGGCCTGTTTCTCGAAAGTCCGAAACTTTATGGCCATTTTCGGGTGTCATAATTCCCTCTGGATCTCAAGAACGGAGAGGATTTAAGGCGTCAATTTTCACAGTCAGTTTGCTTTTTGTTACCTTGAAAACATGTTAAAAGATCGGCTTTCCTGAACCAGTGGTTGGCAGGTTCACAAATGGCTTTTTGGGACTTTCGAGAAACAGGCTCCAGGCACCTTTGGGAGGTGCTGTAAGGTCTACACGCAACCTACAACAGGTGGCTTTGTTGGTATAATAAGCTGCTGGGTTTTTGGGGAAGGAAGTGGGGGGGGGGGGGGGACTGGAGAACCAGGAGGAGAAGCCTCAGTGCAGGATAAACAACCCACACAAAGTCAGCATACCTATTGCATTATTTAGGATTTGAAGCTGGGTGACATTAGTGGGAGGCGGGTCCTATCACCTCCTTTGTTGATCCCTGGTCCCTTTGGAATTGGATACTTGGAACTAGGTTTGGAACAACTTGGAACTGACATTTTCAATGAATTTTGTTCTGGTGTGCGCAACATAACAGTGCGATGCACCTTACCATGGCCACCTAGCAAAGTTTTTTACAAATTGTCCACCAATCAGGATGTGTGAATTTGATTGACAGTCACGCCTCCTTTCAAAGTTTGCGCAGTTGTAAGTTGAACACCGTTGCATGGGTTGTTGAGTTGACGTATTTACACATAATTGTCAAATGTGAAAGTTTGTTGGGTGGCCAAGGTGAGGCGCATTGCACTGTAACACAAGAGGTCATGGTCATCCTTTACTTGAGAACAAAGACATGGTTCAAACAATCCCTTTCTAAAGTGATCTTAATTTATGATAATGAAATTAAAGAGCGATGCATTATTTTGTTGAAGACCATACTCCATTTTAAAAGACATGACCTTAACTGAGTATACGTAATTCATTAGTCTTTTTTATGCTGTCTCAAACTTTTGTATTCCTTTTCTCATTTGTCTTGAAATTAGTTTGCATGTTTTTTTTGAAATTGTCATCCTGTTTATTCATAGTTATTTGTTTTTTTAGGGTCCATACTTACAAAGATTGAAGAAGCAGGGTTTGCTATTGCCATGTCGAAAGAAATGACATTATCGCGAGAACAAGCAGAGGCCTTCTATGCGGAACATAAAGATGCAGAATTCTTTGAGACCTTGGTTACAAACATGAGCAGGTTTGTTTTGATGATACTGTTATTAGGATTTTTTAGTGCTTTGATGAGAGCATGAATTATTGGCTTAAATTGGGTTTCTTATGTCATCTGGAACTGTGACATGACCACTTGTATGACCTTAAGGACGTTCGCGCCCATTGCTACTGCGCATCCTTACAGCGCACGCAAATTCACATGCCACATCATGCATCGAGCGTGCGCGCTAAGTACTAAAATGAACAATGATAGGGCAGATGGCCATTGCTATAGCTTTGCTTGGATTTAACGATCTTGGGTATTTGGTGACCCCTACTTTTCTGTTCAGAAACATATTTTATTTACAATTATCTCCACATTGTCCAAAAATGAATCAATGTGGGAAGGTAAAACTAACTAAATTCACTTGATGGGTCCTGTGACTTAAACAAAGTTTGGTAGAGAACATTTCACTTCAAAGATGTAATTGCAATGTTTTTGGGCTTACAGACACTAGATGTGGCCTTATTCGCTAAAGAAGCCGGAGTTTTTCAGATTTAGGGTGTTCTTCTGGGCAAGTTCTCTCTAAAACGAAGTCGGTGACCCCCCATTTTTTTACATTTCAGACATCACTAACTCATCATCTTTCAACAAACAGAAAAAAATCAATGTTAGAAAATTTTCGCGCGAACGTCCTTAAGGGTCTGTCCGCAAGGTACATGTACAGTACCAGGGAAAAGTAAGTTGACAGTCTCTTAGGAGTCTCAACTTGATCCTCGACCCTTGATTCTCGCGAGGTTAAAGGATCGAGAATCAAGGAACGACAATCAAGAATCAACCCGAGAATCTAGTAAAAGGAATTGAGAAACTAATGAGCTGGTCGCATGAGCGCATCTGGAAATATGAATGAAAGATAAGCTTGCCAAAGTCTCTTGGAGAATATTTCCTTGGGAGTAACAGAAAACGAGCAAGTTTAGTCGTCTTTTGAAGTGGGAAAAAATTGCAACAAATGACGCTATTCTGTGCGATTGCGGAGGAGATAAGTATTTTTTGGCCATATGAAACTATGATCGAAACATACTCAACAATCACACAGAGTGTAAACAGTCTTTGACACAATCGGACCAGAGTGGTATTTCAAGTTTATACAACAAAGGCTTCTAATCCAGAACGCCATCCGCCCGACAATAATGATTTAGCTGTAACCTACATTATGTAGCTTGTTATTGAAAATTACTTTGGTAGTATTTCGAGGGAGAAAATTCTTCTACTGTGAAATCTCTATTAAGCAGCCACCCTCGGTACAACAGCTAGTGGCCACTTAATGGAGGTTGGCCACTTGATAGAGGTGTCGTCAGAAATTAGCATAATCTTTAGTAGAAATGTCACCTTATTCTAAAACAAACACCTTTAGAGGCTGGTGACAACTTTCGCACAAGAAACAACTCTAATACCAAACAAAAATACAGTAGTCCTAGAAAAAACAAATTGTCCTTAAAATGTTGAGATGGAGTTCTCCCAACTTTATTAACATGAACAATCTAAACTATGGCCTAAACTGAGTTGATTTTATAACCGGAAAAGGAGGCAATGTTTGTAACTTGGAGGAAGGAGGGAAGTAAGTCTGTCACTGAAAAGCCAAACTTATTGTATTGAAATCTTGTTGGCCACTTAATAGAGGTGAAAACAATAGAAGAACTCTCATCGGGATGGCCAAAAGGTGGCCGTGGGCGCTTAAAAGAGGTGCGATTTACAATATTATTCTAAAACTATTTTGGGACTTTGATTGGTGGCCGCTTAATAGCTAGAGGGTGCATGGCCAATTAATGGAGGTTCTACTGTATTCTGTCTGTTGGAGAGTCCCTTTTTATAACTATCCTTTAATTACTTGATGTATTTAGTCATTATTAATGAATTTGCAGTGGACCAATGTTGGCCTTATGTCTGGCTCGTGAGGATGCTGTTGAGGGTTGGAGAGAATTGTTAGGGCCCAAAGATGTGTCGGAAGCTGCAGAAAAGGCCCCAGACAGGTACAGTGGCTTCCGGCATATTTATTTATTTATTTTTTGTCATGCAGATTGTATGTGACAATAATGTACTTTAGTATAAATACTTGGTGAATATTCATCAATAATCACTTTTAAGCTCTAGGTGTAAAAGAGGATCCCTAGGAGAACAATATGAGAGACCCCTAGGAAGAATTTAATTACTAAACAATACCAGCATTTAAAATTATTTTGAAGAATATTAAAGCAAAATATGTTATCATGCATTAGAATAATTTAGTCATGCATTAAGACGGAATTTAGTGAATCCATAGAAACAAAATACATTATCATTATTGCAGTACACATTACATTCGGATGTTGTCTGCAGTTATATGTCAGTCTCTAGCTGCTTAATATGAGTCCTTAGTTTTTAGATGTTGGAAGGAATCATTACATATTAAGAAGATTATTGAATTGTACCTTAAAGATCCTTTCATGGAATTTGTAAATTTTAAGGTTCTCTTAATTTATTTTTCATATTGCGAGGAAGGTCAAACACATTTGCTACCTCCAGGTAACCTACAAGCTAGGATCAATAATTTGTAAACACATTATGTCAGACTGAAATTCACAAAATGGGAAAAAAGAAATTTCAAATGTTATCCCCAACAACTCAGAGTTTCCACGTAGCTCATGCCTTTTAAATTCATTTAGCTGCATAGCAAATAAGTACATAAAAAGTAAAATGCAACAGTTAACTAAAGTAAAAATAACAATAATAACAATAATAATAATAATAATAATTATTATTATTATTATTTGTTATTAAAGTAAACAAGTGAAGTGAAATGAATATTGTAAAGTAAACTTAAAGAAGCTGAGAACTAGATTGAGTAGATACATCAAGTAGCAGGCATTAATTCACATCAAGAGAAATAAGCAACTTGAAGTTAACTGTAAAACTACACTCTGTTATTTTATAACTAATGGAAGCAAATGAAGGTAATACTTGTTAAGGTAAATTAAAGTCAGTGTGTGCTTGACAGATATGACAGTTTATTATTGTCCAGGATTGACCCTAATTAAATGCCGTCGGATTTCAATAAGCATCAAGATCGAAATGTCACTTTGCTCTTCTTTCCCAACTTCAACATCACTCATGTCTTGGAATACAGACAAATAACGTCACAAAGTGTCCCACAAGTGCTGCTCGTCAAGTAAAGATAAATCGCTACATTTACCCTAAGCTACAAAATTAATGCTTATCTTTACCCTTACCTCATTGTTGGAAATGGGCAGCAAAGGCTTAGACATAAAGGGATACTTCGTGTTGGATGTCAAAATTGGGGTTGCATCTATTTATAGCGTCATTTCTGGACATAAGTGGTACTTGATGTTAATTCAATAATATTGCACTAGATAGTATAATAATAGACCATAATTTTTACAGTTGTAGCTAAGTTACCGGGCCTAAGAATGGAAGCGAGGCTGCCGGTGACCCTGTTTTTATACAAACCTTCATGCTTTTGTAATGTTAATATGGACTAATTAGAATTACAAAAACACAATTTACATGATAAAAGCAGTGGGGCCGTATCAATGCAAGGCCACTGGCAGCCTCGCAGCCATTCATAGGCTAGGTTGCTATGCCAACAACTGTAAAATGGCCTATTTATGTGAATGTAACTGCACTTAAGTTCTTACGTACTGATTATATTATTGATCATGTGCTATGCACTTGCCAATGGCTGACAGGTTAAAATCACTGCCTAACTGTTAAGCATGTTGCACAAACATTTAAACTTGGCTTAATTAATTCCTAGGCTCAGAGTGTGTGCAAATTCCAATATTATTTTGTTTCAAATTCATGAATGGGGTATTGTTCCTTTGGACAAAATGCATTATATACTGAGATGGGTTGGATCAAGAAACCAGTCACTGGGTTGCTATATAGACAATAATTTTGGCCCCAGTTTCCTGTGCAAAATATTGGATAGCAAATATCAACAAAACAAAAATTCTTCCAAAACAAAGTACCGGGTAATAGTATTATTTGGGACAGGCAGGTACAAAACACCAGTTACAGGTCACAGGTCCAGGTCACAGGTCATTATTTTACCAATATAGAAACAACCCTAATTGCATGTTTACAAAATATTAAAATGCTAACATTAGGCCTTAATTAGGCCAAAGGCTAGCTTTAATGAATGTTTAGGATACTTTCTGTATTGGCAAAAATAATAATGACCTGTGACCTGTGACGTTTTTTTTTGTACCTGCTGATTTGGGACCCTAAGCAATGTCAACATTAACAAGGATGGCAGGGACAAAAACAAGAGATTTGAAGAGCAAAAACTGTGAATCACCTCAAAGGTGCATTTGAAATTTTGGCACATTTCTTTGCCATTTTCGTTAAACCAACGAAATGAAGTTGCCAAATTTGAGGTTTTGTGGATAACATGAACATGTAACATTTACGTTTTGACAGGCAATACAGTTTATGCCAATTTAATCTCGGGACAGTGGGCATAAATGTGAAACAAGTTGCCATAATCCAAAAATTATCCCTGGCCTGCAATGAGAAATCACGTTTCCCTGCTACATTCTCATTCTCGTCCATGCCGTCATTGCTAACTGTTCTAATTATGGTGAACAAGACTTCATCTTTTGCTTGAAATCTGCCCTTTCAATAATTTGTTGCTTAAGAATGGCTACAGACAGAGAAAGGAAAAAAGGAAGATTTCAAAAAGATGTTAAAAGTGTAATAATATAAAAAAATCGTTACTTCAAAGAACAGTTTATTGGAGCATTAAACCAACCTGTCAACAATATTGGAATGGATTTGTAGATAAGCTGTGGAACATTATAACTACAAAGATGCAGAGCTACTCAAAAATTAATGTTTGAAAGGTTGTTAACATCAGTATTAACACAGTGCTAGCATCTTTGGCTCTTGGGGTATCAAAAAAAAGTTGAATGCATTTTGGAACAGTGAGGCCTCAGGTTTTTCTGCTGTCAGTTCACAGTAATTTATAACTGGAGAAGTAATAATTACCATAAATTATGCAGCTTCAGGCACCAGTTTCATGTAGAAGACAGTCCTATCAATCCCTTGCATGGATCCGATTCAACCGTGGCGGCAGAAAAGGAAATCCAGCAGTTTTTCCCAATGCAGTCTACTGTAGCTGTTATCAAGCCAGAAATGGAACCAGATAAAAGGGGTTAGCATAAATAATATTACTTGTTTAAAGCTTTTGATACTTACCGTTAATGTCTATACTTTGTTTGTATGGGCCTTGCTCACCAATGTGCCTAATTGACTCCCAAGCCAGCCTGAACCGGCCATACTTGGTATTTTACTCTGTCTAACGCGAGACGATTTTACTCGTCCATGGGGATCGAACCCCCGGCAATCAATGGGATAAACAATCTACAGTAGACCTTTTTACAGTTTATGTGCTTAGTTACCTAGCCTTTAAATGGAATTGAGGCTGGAGTAGACCTTCTTCCCAGCTCTTCCTATGTTAATGATTTTGTTCTCATGTTAACCAATTGGAACTTACATAAATAAAGAAAAGCATTGAGGTTTCTATCAAAACAATGTGAACTTAAGCCTCACTTTCATTCATAGGCCAATTAGCACACAACTGTAAAAATGGTCTATTTTCATTCATTCATTTAGTTTGCATAACTGCTACAGTTTTATGTAGGTAAATAGTTTAATAAATATTTCTTTCATGATTATTTTGCACAGAGGATGTGATACAGCGAATCAAAGAAGCAGGCTTTAAGATTCAGTTTGAGAAGGAGGTGACCCTAACTAAAGACTTAGCAGCTCAGTTCTACCAGGAACATGAAGGAAAAGACTTCTATGATGGACTTACAGATCATATGTCTAGGTATACAACCGGTTGGTTAAAGCCACTGATATCTATACTTTGATACTGTGATCATGCGTCATACCTTTCAGGAATACTGTGGCATTGCAAACAAGAATTTCAAGGACTACAACTGTTACAGCTATATATTTATTTTTATTAATTGCAGTGGACCAACATTATTTATGGTACTATCAAGAGAGGATGCAGTCAGTGGCTGGA
>NC_090882.1:23258400-23270900 GCF_036669935.1 Montipora foliosa | reverse complement strand
AACCGGTCTCAAACGAAAACCGTGTTAAATGTGGAGTCTATAGTTGTTCACTCTCTAGCATGCACAAAAGAACTTCACAGAACATTTTCTTACTGTCCTGTTCTTCGACAGTTAACTTGGTAGGCTGTAGTTGCAGTCATATCTCAAGAGTAAGATTTATAGGGGCCCAACAGAATTGGAATCAAATGGTGGTTTTATGATGGTTTAAAAGTGCTCGTCCTTGGTTTCCCTGTTTGGGTACAAACGTTCCAAACACCAGCTTTCAAGTCTCCTTTCTACGGTCAAGTTACCTTAGCTATTGGCCCAGTTTAATTCGCCCTTGTCACACCACGCCAAGCCTCGCAGTGGAAACCATGGGGGTGAGGCTTGGCGTGGTAAAACAAAGCTTTTTTGGTCTCCCGGAACAATATGGCCACCGTGTGACAAGGGCGAATGGACCTTGTACGTTTTGTTTTCCGTATTTCAGACCACGTGATGTTACTCCAGGGAACAGTTTGTTTGAAATGTCGTCTTAGGCGCGTGCTTATCTATGCATAACTTATGAAAAAAAAAAGGAAAAATTCCGTTGGGAACATCACTTGGTCTGAAATGGGAAAACAAAACGGACAAGCTAAAGAGGTCTTTTCACCACCAACAAAGCGCAGCCATTTCACCAGAATCCCGAGACACGTCTGAGTGTGCTTGCCAACTTTCCTTTTCACAGGTGTTTGAGGGCAATTCAGATCAAGAAACGGTCGTAGCTGTAAGTCTAAAGAGCCCAATCATAACACAGTTTGTGAAACTGTGTCCAAAGACCTGGAACGAGGGTATTGCACTGAGAACCGAGTTTTATGGGTGCAGTGCAGGTAAGTGTGCAAAAGGTAACAGAACGTTTCGCCCCCTAGCATTTCGAGTTCGACACCTTTACCGAACCGGTTTCGCCCCTTAAGAAAAGAAGATATAAAAATAAATCGTAGATCACAGAGCGCAGATGATTTGTTTATGTGGTGGGATATCTTTACTTATTATCCTTCAAGAAAACGATCTGGCGTTTATTCTTCAATGTATGGAGGAGGCGAATGAGGTTAAGACGAGGGGTCGAACTCAAAATGTTGGGGGGCGAACTTGGTGGGTTCGAAACGTCCGTCATTCGTGCACAATAATCTACATTGTACTCTATGGGAGAACTTAAGCTTATTACATTAAATGAAGACATACACCCAGTACAGTACAGAGATATGTATATAGTCATTTTAGATTTAACAGAAACGGAAGAAAGTTGCTAGTTATCCTCAGGCGATATCACATGATCAGGAACCCATGACCCGGAGCCTACAACTCTACTGTGTTCGTGCAACGGCGTTTTCACAAGTAAGGTTATTTTTAGATTGAATTTCCCGCGAATGAGACTCCCACAGGAGCCCGATGGCCAATTACAAGAAAGAAAGCTGACGTCATAGGGTCACCGAACCGGAACTGCCTTTGTTTTTTGACCTAATTCGCGGGAAGGGCTAGTCTAAAAATAAACCTACTTGTGAAAACGCCGTTTCACAGACGCTGTATGGAAGTTGCACGCTCCAGATGGGCTCCTGACATGATACAGTGTTGTCGCGCGGGGACGAGCTCGTGTAAAGTCAGTTTGTTTCTTTGTTGCAGACGATAAGGGAAACTGGTTTGAATTTATTATGTAAACACCAATGAAATACCATGTGAGCTATCTTCGAACTCTTCACACGTGAAAAGATTACTGGTGCTATGATTACATATAAAAATCGCGTCTTTCGATACCTTTCGTGAAATGATTTAGTATTTCATTGGTGTTTTTATAATAAATAGAATATTACTTGACCGCTTGGAGAAACGAAATTTCTCTTCTCGTGTTGAAAAATATTTCACTCGATCGCTGCGCTCTTTCGTGAAATATTTTTCAACACTCGAAGAGAAATTTCGTATCTCCGCGGGGAATATCCTCTATATATCGACAGGGTCCTCCAAAAATAACACCACCCGTAAACCAAGAATAACTTTTGGGAAATTCAATTAAGTACTTCTACTCAAATTGAGAAATCATTTCTTTGTGCAATTCATGAGCAATCTACATGAACCATCGTGTAAAACCCTCCAGGTTATTAGCTCTTATAACCACGCCTCTGTTTCCTCTGGTGTCGGGTGATTTTAATTCAATACACCTTTTTGTGCTTATTTCAAACAGATTCCTACAGTGAACCTTTGGGAATGGAAAATTGTGGCATTTCTAATGATTCTATCCAAGCATCGTCCGTACTTGATGAGCAGCACGATGCATCAAGGGCTCGCCTGAATGCCAAGCCTGAGGGAGACAAGATGGGAGCCTGGGTTCCACTACAAAGCGACGAAAATCAGTGGCTCCAGGTGGATCTTGGGAAGGTTGCAGAAATAACAAAAGTTAGCACTCAGGGGGGTGGTGAGGGATCAGAGCAACGTGTCGTTAGCTATGTCTTGGCATTCAGTGAAGATCAGGAAAACTTTCAGGAATATCACGAAAATGGCGAGATAAAGGTCAGTCTACATGCTAATTTTGTGTTTGGCAAAACGCGAGACTGAAACATCATCTTTTCTCCTTTTTTTAACTGATGGAAATTTCTGTAGAACAGACTGAGATCCTTCTTGGCACTGAAACCAAAGTCTATCTTGCCTACGTTGGTCGTGTAGCACTTGTATTTGAACAGACTTAACTGATTACATTGTAATGTGAAGGGCTAGTTTTCTACCCCATATGAATGAACCATGTGAGCGTTACTTGTACATGTTCATTGCCGTGACTTTAACATCTTCAGTTCCCACCTTGAAGCTCAGTCGGTAGAGCAGCGGTGATCTAACCCGAAGTTCGTGGGTTCAATTCCCACCCTGGTCAGAGTTTTTCTCTGTCCTTGTGTGGGCCCATTTCCATTGGTAGGGCTAACGCTCACATTACAATCTAATCAGTTAAGTCTATCTTGCCTACCCTAGCTGAGTTGTGAGTGAAGAATATCTTTATTTGACTCTTCGGAGACCTTTACGTTGTACAAACGTGGCATACCGGTAATCATAATCTTATGAAGGGTGTTCAGGCATTTCGCTATCAGAATAACTCGCTTCTTGCCAACTCACCATCACAATGGTATCATGCTAGGACAATGTCGCGTTCAAAGAACAAAGAAAACTCGGTGGCGATTTGACTAATAGTGAGACTTCTTGGTGGCGAAGTGACTAGTATTCACGTGGAGAGCCAAACGTTGTTTACAAAGATAGCATGTGTTGCATTGAGGTGATTCTAAGGCAGTAGGGCATGTAATTCGAATGGACATCGAAAAAACTCGCAGTAGTCAAGTCTTCATTCATTTCTTTGTTTCTCTAGTGGTGTGTCTTAGGTCTTTTATTTTGCGTTCGCTGGGCTTACGAGTGCGGGAAAAGAGACCTCTGGTCGAAACTCGCTGTATTGAGTACGCGCGGCGCTTACTTAGCAACCATGTTGTGCGGGCTCACTTAACAACAGCGGAATTACTGTAAAGGAGTGCGCGAGATGCAGCGGGCTCAAGTCACAGTCAGCAAACATGGCATGGGGCATGCGGATTCAAGAGTGCCTTCCAGGGTTGTGGACGGGGGTTGGATCAAAGTGAGTCTCGACCCATGGCAGAGATCTCTTTCTCCGTACTCGTCAGCCCAGCGAACGCAGAGACCTTCTCTAGCAGGGAATTTGTAGGCCAGCGAACTAAATGAATTTTTTGGTGAAAACAGCCTCCGATTAAGACTGTGTTGTTGTTTGTTCTCTTTTGAGGTGTTTGATGGTAACTCCGATGGAGACACGCCTGTGAGTCACTGGCTTGTTTACCCCGTCAAAGCACGCTACTGTATGCTGAAACCCAAGACATGGAACGAACAGATTGCATTAAGATTAGAGTTGTCTGGAAAAGCGGCAGTAGGTAAAAACTAGATTCCCCAAAGCATCAATATTCTTACCATAGCTAACATGGGAATGCCTCTGGAGGAGGCAGCGTGTAGGATTTGCAATCAGGAGCTTTCCGGGTTTCAAATATGACCATAAGCTGACTGAGTTGCTCTTGGCGGTGATTTGCTCAATTTTGCCGTGGATTAATGAAAACAATCGTTTCTAATCGTTTTTTATTTGAAACATAGGCTTTAAACGGGATCTTTAAAGACATGAATCGTTGTAATTTACAGCAATCTTGCAAGCGCTTTGAAAAAAAATCTTTACTAAATTGCAGTTTTTGGTAGATACAATATTGTCAATATTTAAATTAATCAACTATCCTAACGTAATGACAACTTCGTTTATTAGCAATGATTTCTGACTTCGTAGCTCTTGAGGAAACTGATAACGTTATAACTAAATATAAAAAAAATTGACTCGTTTCCGAGTAATTATTCTTATTATTTGTAGCGGTGACGTTTTTCAAACTATGACCTAACTACTTTCAAGGCAAGATCAGATTAAAAATAAAGAACTAATTACTGCGATTTTCATAATTCTACGGAATATCATCTTCAAGCGCTAAGCGCCAAACTGCGTTTTGGCTTCCATCTGTGGGCTCAGTTCTGCTTTCACCAATTCAAATTTCCAAACATAGCTGGAAAGATCGACTCCGCCTCCTGTTTAGTTCACAGCTCGAATACTATTATTGTATCTTTTTGGAGGTTCTTCAGTAACGAGATTTGTACAGATTCCATAGCTTTCCATCGGCGTCCATTTCGAATGTACCGTGGAAACCATTTGAAAATGCCAATTGGTAGGATATCATGCATCACTGGGCCATTTCCGAGTTCGTATCTGCCTCCTCTTCAAAGCTTGGCAAAGCGCGAAGTTTTTGTGATGGTAACTAGTTTACTTTGCATATGAATGAAAACAAATTTTCATAAGAGAAAAGGTAAAGACTTGTTTCCATATCTCAAAGTGCCCTTGGACATGAGCTGCCTGGGAATGAAATTAAATCACTGGAATCAGAATGCTATCAGTTAAGCCTAAATATTGTTTTAGGCCTAATTAGGCCTAAGGGTAGCATTTCTAAGAGGTTTGGGCTTTTTCAACAGTTACATTATAACCTCAGTCTGAATTTTACACTGACCGATTCCAGTGATTTAATTTCATTCCCAGGCACCTCACGTCCAAGGGCACTTTGAGATATGGAAACAAGTCTTTACCAAGAGAAACTTCGCACGTAGACGCGTTTTGAAGGGACGTGAACTCGGAAATGGTCAATTGTTTTCGGCATCCGTAGTTTCAGGTCAACTCTCAGCTTGGCGTCGGAAGTTTGATTTAGGGAAGCCAAAACTCATTTTGGCCATTGGCGCTTATATTCTGCAGAATTATAAAAATCGCAGTACCGTAAAGTTAAGATCTCCACTGTAGTTTGCAATGTTTTATGGTGTAAGTGTGCATATTTAAAAAATAAAATTATTTTAAAAAAAAAAAAAAAAAAAGTTAAGATCTCCAGTCAGAAATAATAACAATCAAAAAAAGGTGAAGATCCATAACTGGGAAGTAAATGGCATTAACACTCTTTCTCAGTTGTTAAAGAGTTACGATTAATGCTTTAATAAACAGTTGAACAGTTAAATAAAGTCTACTCTTAATAATGAACTAACTCATTGATCTTTTAACTATGGTTAATAGACCTCTAAAGCCCACGAAGTTGACCCGCTGATTGAAATTGGTACGGTAATATTGTACTTTAATCTACTGTGCTTCAATTGCCCGGGATACCTTATCATACCTAACACTCTGAACACTGTTTGAACAGCGATCTGCTCTCTTTAAAAAAAAGGCAAACAAAAACAGTCGAACCTTGTAGGCACTGAAATGTTAATTTTAACCTCTTCTTTTTGTAAAAATGCAGTTGTAATGATGTACGTAACAGGCTAATTGAATTTTGAACCATCGTTTAATGGTAGATTAAACTCATCGCCAATTGATGAGCTTAGGAACTGGTGCTTTAAAAGTTAGCAGGAAGGAGCCTGTGGTGATCCAGGAACCACAGGGTTACCAGGGATGTCACCCCTAAGCTAACCGGCATCGTCTTACCTGACCAGATACTTGCCTCCTCTACCAAGTAGCCTTAAGGAGGGAATGGTGGGGCTCAATGAATCCGCAACGATTCGTAAAAATGACCCGCAAAGTTTGCACGGCCACGAACAAGCAAGTCTTGCTGGATTCCGTGTCACCCCCAAAATAAAGGCATGCTTGTTCGCCGTGAAAAGGCCGCTTTCCGCATTGGCTTGTGATTAACCTTGCCTAAATTACATTAAGCCTCATTAAAAATGCTTACTTGTTTTATTAGATAACTGCATTCCCTTAGTTTGAGTTAAAAAAAAGGCCGATTGACACTGAGATGGTGCGTAAGACTATCTTCTTTTACTGGAATCGCTATATTTTGTGTGCACTGAATTGATTCATTTCATCAAGGGACGTTTAGATGATTGATTCTGGGAGCTGTGAATTGCACTTCCCTTTCGTGCGTCAAAACATCTTTTTATTCAGGCGAAAGTGGGTAATACTTCTCTGAACCAGAGGAAATCATGTGAAAAGCGTGTTTATAAGGTGCTTGTTAGGGAAATTAAGCAAAGTTGATAGACATCAACCATAAGTCGACTTTTTCATGCTCTTGGGTAGTTGTTCCGCCGGAGTTTTGTCACGCCAGGGCAAGTAAAAATGTGAAACTCCTCATTCAGTTTTGGTCACCGTTGATAAATCGCTTGTGCTTTTAACTCCTTGTTGGTTTAAGGGCAAGGGGATGTTTGTGTGGAAACTATTGGTGTTTACTATCCATTAACGTTGATTTTCGCAGATGGCATTCCTGTTGATGAACAACAGACTAAGCCTGCAGATGACTTGCCGGAAGAGGTCGTGGATGCGGTACAATCACAGGATACCCAACAAAGCGAAGATAATGCGGAAAGCCAAGTACCACCAGTACAAGAAAACCCCGACGCTGAAGACAACGCTGAAATTTCTGAGGAGGTTAAAGACGGTCCAACTGAAGAAGGCAAAGCAGGTGAAGTTGAAGAAGAGGCTGTTGAGGAAAAAGTGGTCGATGGAAGCGAAGCAAACGAAGGACAGAAATCGGAAGAGATGAGTGGGGCTGCTAATGATGGAGACCAACCAGAGGAGGGTGTGGTTTCAGAAGAGGTGAAGGAGGGCGGAGGTGATGTAGTCAAAGAAGACAACCCACAGGATGCCGAAGGGGATGCAGTGGAGGAAAGCAAACCTGCAGAGGACGAGAAAGAAGGAGAGGTTGAGGAGGGGCAAAAATCCGAAGAGACTGCCGAAGCCACTGATGGCGTCCAGGATGAAAACAAATGAATTTCGCAAATGATTCTTGTTTTGTGACTGGGTTGTCAAATTGGTGTTTGCAGTCTGACAAAGATATGGACTGAACGGTTGTTATGGATAAGCAAGCATTTCGTGTTCGCTTTTTACTCCCCCCCCCCCCTCCCCCCCAAAAAAAAAAAACAAAAAACAAAAAACAAAAACAAAAACAAAAGTTGGATACAGTCTTGGCAAATGTTGTACATAAATTATTTAATAAATGTATTTGATAAGTGCATCCTATGTGCAGTTTTTGTCTGCATTTTCATTTCACATCTCGGTGGCCGGCTGCTGAGTTGCAGACATGATGGTATTACCCAATTGATCCTCTAGGAATTTTAACCGATGTTCTCACTGGGAACCAGTGGCAATATTTTAAAGACATGTCCCCTTATTTTTTTTATACTAGCAGTAATCAAGGATTCGTGAGATGCGTTCAATTCCTGATTCGGGAGCTTAAGCACGCGCGTTTTTGAGACGCGGACGGCAACCGGAAATGCGCTGTTTTCCCTTTTAACTTGTCTTCACACAACCACATTTACATTGCCAAGTATCTTTTCGCCATTAGGGATGATTAATATAAAAATGTGGGAGACACCATTGTCCTACCACTCGAAATGTTCTCTTCCGGTTGCCGTCCACGTCTCAAAAACGCGCGTGCTTAAGCTCCCTAGTCCCTTGGGCAAGTCATGACACTATTACATGAAATCGAGGTTATTTGTGCCAGTAAAGGCATCACGATCGATACTTGAAGGACATCACATGATTAGAATGCGTTCTTCTCGAACGCAATTCCTTTATTTTGCGATTAAACCTCGACTGTTCTTTTATTAAAAATGAATTGTTTCAACTCCTACAGTGACGTTTTCATCTGTTTGGTCGCGTTCGGTGCATACCCTTGACTGAAGGCCTTTTGAGGTGAATGAAACCCGTTTCAACACGTTTAAGAAATTTTACTATTTAAAAGGATTCATTAATTACCTATGTAATCGTAACTATTGCAGAATTCTCGAATCTGATTGGTTCTGTACGCGCCTATTTGTCGCGTAATTGGCGCGCGATCACGTGTTCAAATTGGATAACTGTAATTGGACACCTACGCCATTCGCGGGTCAGTCACATGCGGTCGGATGGGGTCATTCCTGCTGCTTTCCTATGTTTTCATAACGTCTTCAAAACATATTGAATATAATTAATTTTCACACAAAAATGTATCCAAAGACTTTTTAGACTCGCATTTTGTTTTAGTTACTGTTAATTAGTAATAGGACTTTGTGTCGTACAATTCAGTGGTAACCGTGTTCGTAATTTCAAACTGTCCTCGCGCTGCGCGCTTGGCCGAGGATTTTGAAATTACTCGCCCGATTACTCCCTGAGTGGTACTCTAAGTGACTTATGGACCTTACAAAACAATTACCCTTGTAATATTATGACGTACAGGTTACCATAGAAACAGGAGAGTCATCCAAAGACGCTCTACATAACAATGAACTTGACACTTGTATTCAACACTGGGACACTAATTTGGGGGGGGGGGGGGTGGGGAGGGGGGAAACAATACAGAAATCAAATCATCAACTCACATCAATTTTTTTTTCTTAACTTGGTTTTTGAGCAGAGGAAAAAGCAGAGTCAGTACACGAAAAGGCGAACCTCTCCTTGTGGACACCTTCCCATACCGATATTTCTTGTTGTCACCATTGTTATTCATATGCCAACCAGAAGCTAATTGACTGTTGAATCAAATATCAAAAAAAATATGACGTCAATATTTGTAAACAAGAAATATCGCTTCTGCGGAAAAAGACCCTCTCTTATCCCTGACAACGGACTCGAAATCTCACCCTGAAAGAGAGCAAATATATAGAAGGGCGCGTTCGATTGACCATGTTCTGGAATAGGAGTACATGGAATGGGAGTTAGAAACCCTTCGTTTTAACGGAGGTTCACATTAAAATTGTCAAACACTTGCTAAAATGCTATTTGAAACATATCTTTATTATCCTTGTTGCTTGGAAACGCCAAAACATACCGTTTTAAGTTCTCATTCTACGTATTATTATTCCGGAATAGGGTCAATCCAACGCACCCAAAAATTAACCTCTTTATAACGGACACTCAGACCACGTGCATGGAAAGCATTCAAATGGAAGCTAGGGAAGAAGGAATGTGCGATGCGGAAAAAGATAACCGGAATTCACTTGTGTGAATCACTCGGTTTTAAATCTGTGGGAAAATAGTTGCACCAATTTTTGTTGAGAAAGGGTAAACCCTAAAGCTCGGAATCCGGAATCCGGAATCACAGGTCATTGTTTTACCAATACAGAGAGTAAAAAATATCCTAAACATTCACAAAAGCTAACCTTAGGCCTAATTAGGCCTAAACAAACGTTTTTAGGCCTAAGGTTAGCTTCTATGAATGTTTAGGATAGTTTTTACTCTCTGTATTGATAAAACAATGACCTGGTTTTAGGGTTGCCCTTGAGAAAGCGATAAGACCTACAATCAGTTGCACAGATTAAATGGAAAATTGAGACGACCCCTTCCCCCAAAATCGATGATGGGAAAATGGCGCGGCTTCATCTTTGATTTTGGGGGTAGGGGGCATTTCTGTTCCATTTTATTCTGTCCAAGATTGTAGATTGTCTCAGACTCTTGCCTGACCGAAGTAAATAAATTGAGAAACGTACCACCTTGGTAAAACAAAGGTAAAACATCAAACGTTGCCTTAAAGTACTGCTGGGCCCGGTTGTTCAAAAGCCGATTAACGCTAATCCGAGATTAAAAATTAACCAAGGAGTTTATTTCTCTTCTCCTAAATGCTTTTCAACGCTGATATTTGGCAAAACTTTACATTAGAAGAAGTCAATCTTGAAAAACAAAAGTAAACGAAAGAAACTTTCAACAAAAAGTTGAAAACATGAAACAAAAGTTTACACTAATCCTGGATTAAGTTAATCCGCTTTCGAACAACCGGGCCCAGGGCTGGGAAAGAGCTACCGACCACTAAAATAGTTTAGGAGCCTGGGAACTAGGAAGAGAAATCTTAAAAACATTTGTGAAAAATTTCATTGTCCGAACCTTCTTTGTACTCCAAAGAAAACCGGGGAAGGTTTCAAATTGTTTTCATGATCTCATCTGAGGAAAAACAGGACACCAAAGATGACTTGGCGAAAGGAATTGCATATTTTTGGAGATCGAGCAACTTGGAACCCAGGATAAGAAGTTTTGCATTACGTGACGGAATAGCAGAGGTAGCTTTGGGAAATAATCACACTTTGCTCCTTACGTTCAATTCGCGATTGCTTTCTGTAGGAGAGAATACTTTTGGTCAGCTTGGACTGGGTGATTTTAAAGCGCGCCGCGAACCAACAGTTGTAGAGTTTTTTCGCGACAAACGCGTCATCGCAATCGCTTGCGGTGGTCATCACAGCGGAGTTATTTGTAAAAACCATGAGGTGTTTTTTTGGGGCGATTCCTCAAGCGGACAGTGTGGTGTCGGTGAGGTCAAATCACTTAATCAGCCTTGCAAAGTGGAGTTTCAGCGCAACGACACTCTTCGAGCCCAAGAGGAGTCGTTAAGTCCCGAACAAGGCGAATTAACGCGGAAAAAAACGGTCATTAAACAAATTTCCTGCGGCGATTCGCACTCGCTTGCACTTTCTGCTGCAGGCGAAGTGTGGTCTTGGGGAGCCGGGTGTCAGCTTGGACAAGGAGTAGAGAAAGAGAAGGTCGCCTTGCCTCAGAGAATTGACTTTTTATC
The DNA here is from genome assembly GCF_036669935.1 of Montipora foliosa. NCBI lineage: Eukaryota > Metazoa > Cnidaria > Anthozoa > Scleractinia > Acroporidae > Montipora > Montipora foliosa. The sequence goes on along the minus strand of NC_090882.1, from coordinate 23,259,816 downwards.
GGGGAGAAATGTGACCTCTATCGTTTGTGGTGCGTATCACAGTTTGGCAATCGTACAAGAGAGCAAGTCGTATCCTTCATTTGTGGTATGCAAGGGTGACAATGTCAACTCGACACCAGCAGGTCCAAAACCGAAGCAGGAGATTGGAAAAAGAAAGTTTAGGAGACGATCTAAAGAAGCCCGTAGGAAAAGTCAAACATCAACCAAGCATGAAACACAAAGCGGAAAAGATAACAAAAAGGATGTTACTATTCAGTTAGACTCTGAAAAATCAACATCAGCAAGGACTTATCTTAGTTATGAGCCTGTTTTAAGTGGTGAATCTACTGCAAATGGTAATGATGCCGGGAAAGATGGGCACAAAACATCAGAACAAGATGAAAAGGAAGACAGCGAAGCTTTGAGAGAAACTCAGAAATTCGATTCACTGGATTATGTTGACTGTAGTGCGGAACTATCGCAGTCCTCCTTCGATCAAACTATTAATTCCAAAGATAATCCATCTCTTGTGATATGTGATTCACATTTTGGGAATGCAGGAGAAGCAATTGCCGACAAATTTTTTAACGTCAGCTTAGACCAGTCTAAGTCTGTTCTGAATTTAACAGAACCTTCTGGGAATATTTTGTACTCATCGGCATCACCATTGTTTCCGTCAAGCCCAACAAGTTCTGGAAGTTTGTCTTATCTCAGTGATTCAGATTCTGAACAAGATTCTGTAATCAAAAGTGGCTTCGAAAGGAAAGATGATGCCATGAGTCTTGTAGGGAGGATTTCATCTGGTTTTTACAATGGTTTGAGCGGCAGGCTGATCAGATCTGATGTAAATCTCAGCAAGATAACCAATGCAGTAGTGGGCTCAGTTGCAGGCATGTTTGTCGGATCAATGCCGGGCCAATTAAATTTGCGTGATTCTTCTGGTTCACTTACATCCTTGAAGCCATGTGAACATTGCAGACTTGTTGGTTTGTGTTTGTGTGATCTCAGCTCTGGCAAATTTGGACTGTCTGGTGCAAACACTCAAGTTTGGTCATGGGGGAGGGGTGGCTGTGGACAGCTTGGTCTTGGAGATACTGAAGACAGGTAGGAAGTCAATGAGACATTTTACAATGACTGCAAAATTCTCGCGCGCTCCTTGGCTAATTCTTATTGTCAGTAAGCAGACAGACACATAAATTTATAATTTATGCGATATTGACACGATATTGGTCTCGTCAGTTTGAAGAAAATTGAAGTTTCTTGCATTTTTGTCTCGCATTCTTCTCACGCTTTAACTTAATTTTGACCCCTCTGCCTTTTTGTTATTGTAAAAAAACAAATTGATGTCACTTTTTCATGGGTCTGTCCTGTTATTGACAATGAATTTTGTTGTTATATAACATTGTCAAAGTAGTCTGCAGATCCACAGCTACTTTG
>NC_090882.1:23238400-23253400 GCF_036669935.1 Montipora foliosa | reverse complement strand
GCCACATTTTGCATGTTTTAAGAAAACGCTGATTTGCTCGGCGGGTCTAATCTGCAGGTTGCAGGTAGCGGGTTGCAGGTCATTAAGGACCTTTAGGTCAGAGGACGAAAACGACTACGAGTACGAGTTTTTCGTTCTGAGCACGCGCACTTCGAAAAATCTCGGCCTCCAAACCTTATTTGCAAGCTCAGTACGGAAAACTCGTACTTGCAGTCACCCTCGTTCTCTGATCTAAAGGTCTCTAATGTTTCACCAATGCAGAAAATATCCTAAACATTCATAAGAGCTAACCTTAGGCCTAAAAACTTTTGTTTTTTGTTCATTGGTGAAACAATGACCTGCAACCCGCGACCTGCGACCTGCCAATGAGACCCGCCATGATTTGCTGCTTTTAAGTGTTTTTCCTAATGTAGCTTTATCCTGTTTTATCGTTTATCTCAAACTACAACTTCTATGATGTCAATGACATCAATAATTATTGTTATTTTTCATACTTTGTCTGTTCTTTTCTTTCTTTGATGACGCCTGTTGTAGTCACATAAGATTTACGTGAAAACAATTAAGTTTTATGTTACTTTGTTGTTTGCACTATTATTCTACTCTGGGTTCTCACAAATAATTTTTATTGTTAGCAACTTTTTTAAAACATAAATTTTCTTTCTCATCCAGGTGTACTCCTGGGGAGATAATTCTTGTGGGCAGCTAGGAAGGAAAAAGAGCATGGCTATAGAGCCTAAAAAAGTCAGAGTAAGACCTTGTGAATAAATTAACAACATTAAGTGAGGCTGGTGTTGACCTTGTTATGATACAGACCTCCCTCCTTTTCTTATGTTAATCATGTTGTTGCCATGGTGATAATTATTAGTAAGAATTGACACAAGAAAAGCAGTGAGGTTTCTGTCAAAACAAGGTCAACTCCAGCCTCACTTTCATTCATAGGCCAGGTAACTAAGCACACAATTATTGTAAAATGGACTATTAGTGAGGTGGGTTAATTCCTGTTTTGTCATTGATGAGGCATTTGAAAATAGTTGTACATGAATATTTTGGGGAGAATGTTTGTACCCTTTTCTAGTAACATGTATTTGTTTAGTAATGAAGGTACTCACACTACAAGTATTTTGACTGTTGTTTTGTTGCTAATAATTATATGAAAAACAGTAATGGACTACAGGTGCCATAATGCAGTATCAGTTTTATTACAGGGAATTGTTGAACATAACCCTTCCGTATTAACAACATCCAATAGGACACTTGACTTTCCTTTGGCAAGCCGTAACACTAATACATGAGATCCAGGTTATTTGTGCCATTCAAGAACAAGATGGCATCCAAATGCCGAAATGGTATGGCATCATGATTGATACCCAGGGATTGATATCGTGAGACTGACATGATGAGGATGCATTCTCAATCTTGATCTCAAATGCAAATATTGTTTATTTATTAAATTAAATGGTTTTGTTATTGTTAATAAATAAATTATTTTGGTTTTGTTAACCCTCTTGCTCCTAAGGGGTTCCCCATGGGATAATTAAAATAATTATTGTCTAATGGAAGGCTGATTGAAAAAATTAATATGATTATAAAATTATTGGCACTCATAGGATACAATGGGTTAAATATAATTTTCTTAGTTCCCATGATGTGTGTGTTTGATTAAGGGGTGATATTTTTAGGATGAATTAGTTGCTGGTCACTCTGCACAATAAGGCTCAATGACATATGAACTGTTGTATAAATTCCTTTCACAATTTATTGCATTTCGCTCCTTTTGCTCGTCTTGATGATTAAAATTTTTCTGTCTGTTAGTGTTTTTCAGATGTACTGATTTGGGATATTGCAGCTGGTAGCCATTACTCTTTGTTCATAGGTGATATGGCACCCAGTAAGACTGATGTCTATGTCTGTGGTCGTCAGCCAAGGTACATTTACTGATTATACAATGTAAATGAAATAGAGAAATGATCCACGCACTTATCGGGACAAAATAATTAAGGAGGCTTGAAAGGATTTTTAGCTGTGCCCACGCCTAGATTACACATGCCTTAACTAAGAAACTTGTGTCAGCTGAATGAATCAAATTTTTCTATCAAAAGTAGGGTGGGCAACACACCAGAAGTGAAAATGTCGTGTAAAATCGTGTGAACCAGAAATAGAACCTGCTGAAAGAAATTGTCTTTATCTCGAAATTATTTTGTCTTGGTGACCTATCTTGATTTTTTGCATGCACGTACATGTATCATTCAGGATAGCAATTCAAATAAGAAACTTTCGGGGAACTACATTGTATAAAAATAAAATGCCTTTTTCAATGTATCTTAAATTCTACTAGATAACCTTTTGTCATTCACTCTTAGAAGTTAAAGAATTTAGGGTGACTTGCAAAAAAGAAATAAAAACAGGAGGTCACTGACTGAAATTTAGAGGGCCTTTTTGTGGACCTGGAATATTGCCATGGTAACCCATATGACGTCATAAGTGCCCTTAAAGTATAACCCAACAATAGAGTGGCAAAGATATTTATAGTTTGCCTACACTACGAAATATCCTTCTTTGGTATCTTAACCCTTTTTGAGCCTCCTTAAGCAATGTTGTCTCTAATAGACACCTAAAATATTGAGTAGATTGTTGAAGGGAACTTTTTGTTTGTATCAGTGCTATGCCCAGTATTGCTGCGACTATGAACAGCATAAGAGACAGTCGTTCATTGCCATCCATACCCAGTGATGACAGCAGTGTAATGATGTCAACACCTAAGGAAAGGCCTGTATTGTCAACCTCACAGTCATTTGGTGATACAAAAGAACGATCACTTCAGCACAGCAGAGTGGAAATTGTCAGACTAACCATGTTCAGAACGGTTTGTAGTACTGTTATGAAACAATACAAGTGTTGCCTGTCATAATAAGAATAATTATCATTTATTATCGAATTAATTGAAAGTTTACTCCAGGGGAAGATAGTGCCCATAAAGAGTGGAGACTTATTTGTATCAAATAAGTTTATAATTTAAGTAAATTGACTGCAATTGAGAGATTAGAAAGCTGACATTTTGAGTGTCAGTCCTTCCTCAGAGTGAACAGTAAGAATATTGTGTTCCCCTCTAGAAATACTAAGTCATTAGCACTTGTGTTTTGTTAGGTGGGACAGCTGCGGAGTGTGGCAGCTACCACAGAGCACTGTGTTTGTATTGCAGCCAGGTTAGCAAATTCCATTCTCTGTTGCCATCGCCTTGTGTCATCATCATCGTCATCGTCACTGACATTTTCATAGTTATAATCCTCATCTTCAAAATCATCACTACTACCGTCACCTTGACTGTCACCGTTGTAAACCAGCACCATCATCCACCTTTAAACTTACAGGAGAACCATACTGTAATTATAACATGTATGACTGTTATAATAATTATAGAGAACTTACCAAGGACGACACTGCCGCCAACAAGAATGTCGTCTTAAAATAATAATTATTTCTCCTTATTGTTGAGTAATAATTTTGTTATAACTCGAAGTCGTTTGGAATGGAAAGTGTATATACACTGTATCAACGTTGCAGGAATAAAATTGGCATGAACGGTGTGATTGTTAGGGAACAAAATTAAAATGTTTTGTCAAAATGTTTAAAATGTTTTGTCCGCTACACAACCTGAAATTTGGTTAATTCACGTCATTGTCAGGACAAGAGCATCAAAGAAATGTACGAAAATGCAAAAAATGGACATGGAAGGTGTGCAGAGCTATTGTTTCTGCTCATTAAATCCATTGTTTTGTGGCGTTCTGGCAGCCGTCGTTGCCATTCTTGTGTAAGCTCCCTATGATCTCAACATTTTTCACTCTGGCCCATAATTATTGATATATCAGCATTGAAGGCCAGACCACAGCACTGGGCCCAGTTGTTTGAAAGCCGATTAAGTTAATTAGTGTAAACTTTTGTTTCATGTGTTTTCAGCTTTTTGGTGACAGCCTCCTTTGTTTATTTTTGTTTTCAAGATTGACTTCTTCTAAAGTACAGTTTTGCCAGAAATTAGTGTTCAACAGCATTAATTTTAGGAGTAGAGAAATAAAGTACTTGGTTAATTTTCATTCTGGGATTAGCATCAATTGGCTTTTGAACAACCGAGCCCTGGAGAGTAGGTTGCCACTGTGTTTCATATTGTGTTTTTCAAGGACACAGAACCACAAACTTTTGGTTGTCAACTGAGCGATAGCCCTCTGAAAAAGTGCAATCCAATTTACACTCAGGGGCACCCAACGAAAATATAGTTCAAAACCACTTGAACATAGCATTGTATTTTGGTATTTAAACGGTAGATATAGGCATATTTTTATCCCCTAAAAATTTTTCATCTGCTCAGATTTCCTAGCTGAAAGTCTAGTGATCCGAAAACTATAGGGATCAAAGCTTACTTTTTCGAAAATTTCAGCCAGAAAGAAGGCTCCCGAAAATTCTAGGTGACCTTTTTAGGATAAAAATCTGTTTAAAAATGGGCAATTATACCATGTTTCAGATGTTTGAAAATCCTATGAGAGGCAGGCAAGCAAGAAATTTTACGTCAAATGTTCCAAAAATTCTAGATCTCCAATCGTCTTCCGAACAGATATTTTCCGAAAATTGACATTGGGTGCCCCAGTACACTGTATACATCTCAGCAATTGGAGCATTGTCAATGATTAACTCTGCGACCCTTAATAAGCAAGTTAGAGTATTTAATAGTTATTGATACATGTATACAGTAATGTAGTGATTATGTTTGTTCCCGACCGGTCGGTGTTTAATTCTTACCTTGTAGTGATAAGAGGGGGAAGCTTGAGGTTGTGAGTGAACTTGCCAGTAAAGAGAGGTTATTTTACTACCAGTTGGCTCTCATCTGGCAGGCTGTTCTTGTACCATTGCTGCAGTCAGGTAATTCAAGTTATGTTGGTTCAGCAGTACATGTTCCTGCACCTTCAATTAATTTGGATCTCCTCTTTTAGTGTAGATTCACAGACAGTTTATTGATTAAAAGAAATTATTTTCAATTACTAATGTACATGTATCAATTAACTTACAAAAATAAACCTTTTTGGCCTCACCATCGAGACTGTACAAATTACCTGTAAGCAACAAATTTGATTATTTCATCTAGGAAATGCTGCTTTTGTGATGGCACTTGCCAATGCTTAATATTCCAAGTAATTCAGTGTTGGCTTTAGTGATTGTTGGTAAAGTCTGCTTACAAGCCAAGTGGCCCATTAGGCCAGAGCTTATCCTGGTTTCTGTAGCATGAAGCGACTAGGCATATTTCTACTCTCCCCTGGATGGGATGCCATTCCAATGCAGGGCTACCCCCAGCATTAAATTCGCCGGTACCCAGTTATACACTTGGGTGGAGAGAGGCACCGTGAGAGCAAAGTGTCTTGCCCAAGAACACAACACAATGTCCCTGGCCAGGACCCCAACCCAGACCACTCGATCCAGAGTCGAGTGCACCAACCATGTACTCACCGCACCTCCCTTTAGTGATTGTTAGGCGCTTTTTTGGCTTTGCTACATTAAGAGGAATCAAGGTGGCTTGGCGGTTATCAACAGTGCCTTCCACCTCTGCGACCCTGGTTCAACCCTTGGCCCTGAGGTCATACGTGGGTTGAGTTTCAGTCAATCTCAATTCGACTCCAAGGGTTTTTCTCCAGATACTCCAGTTTTCCTCCCTCATCAAAATCGACTCTCAGTCAATTACATGCAGCTGTGGATACAATTATTCCATGAGCGCACGTTGAGATGGTAAATACCACCTCGTTGGCTATAACCAGTCGCATATCCAACAAGCGCGAATGGAATAATAAATATTGTTTACAATCATTATTTACCTTTTTGCGTACTTCGGAATTGATCAGAACTTTCCCCAAAAAAGGTTGTTTTTTTGTTTTTTTGCTTTATTCAGAGAGAAATTTCGCTTCCCACCAAAAACACTTAGTGCAATCATTTGCCGTATAAGGTCAAACTAAGCTATTTGAGCTGACAACCCAGATTGAGTATTTACCGGGTAATAATATCAAGGGTTAAGTATTCATCCCTTTCATTGAAGTTTATTTCAATAAAATTGGTATTATTATTATTATCATTATTACTATTATTACTATTATTATTATAATTATTATTATTATTATTATTATTATTATTATTATTATTATTACTAAAATGCATAAAGCTTGTGGGGCTAGTTATAGAATGAAACAATTCAAAATCAACAAACCAAACAGCATAAAGAAATCCACCTGGAAGGAGGAATGAATGAAATCAATTTAGATTCACAAGAGAAAAACAGTTGCAGTTACTTGTCAATATTGAAGAACTGCTTCTGCAAGAAGCTACCTCCCAACTATTGTTATACCAATGTACAAAAGACATCCACTAGTTCAAGGCTGCTACCTAATGGTAGCCCGGTCGCCTGGGGCGCCTTATTTGCAAGTGCAGGCACCAATTTCTAAACAAGTAGCCTGAACAGATGCCACACTTTCTTGTAAATTTGATCCCAGCTGGAATTAATTAATTCTTGGCTCTTGAAAAAATGACTCGGGCTAGTAACTTGTAATGTTGGAAGCCCAAAGGGCTCCCAGAAAATTTTCTTAGGCCGCAGCCTTGTAGTTAGTTGACTACTGGATGTCTGAACATAACCAATAACATACTAAGAGTGGACAGACTGATTGTCAGGCAACAGTTTACTCATTCAGTTTGTTTCACTTGTTTGTTGAAAAGGTTGCCAGACTGTTGGTCAACGGACAGTTGATTGTTGGTTATCTGTCAGTGGGCTGTCGGCTTAATGTGTGCTGAAAATGTCTCTATTTTTTTGCCCTTTTACTTGGAACATCCACATGCACATTATTGCTCTTACCACTAGGCTACTCGGCAGGTTTAAAACACAGGTCACAGGTCACAGGTCATTGTTTTAAAAGGGTCACAGACCCACGTCTAAGGTTGTTGTTTTACCAATACAGAAAGTACCGGTATCCTTAACATTCATAGAAGCTAACATTAGGCCTACAAACTTTTTTTTAGGCCTAATTAGGCCTAAGGTTAGCATTTATGAATGTTTAGGATACTTTCTGTGTTGGTAAAACAATGACCTGTGTCCTGTGTTTTGTACCTGCCACTAGGCTACTGTACGTGTTTGCTTTCTGTTAGCATTTCAAGTTGTTGTTTTACTTGGCTGTATTTTGCAGAAGTATGGATTTGCCTTAGCTTACAACAGATGGGTCATGTTTTGGCACCAATTATCAAGAATTTTTATGAGGTCATGAAGTGTGTTTCCACAAATCAGTCAGGGGCCACTGAGCTTGTTTCATCGATGACAAGTTTCCACAAGTTATTTAACTTGTGTTGGTCTGATGAATTTCTGCAAACTTTTGAAAGGTACGTTGTCAGGTATCAATCTCCCCTGTGATTTAAGAAGTTGCAAATCTTGGACTTTATCTAAATCCAAGCTCAAAACGTACATTGTCTTAAAATGTTATTTGAGAAGGCTTTATATGTATTTGTAAGACATTGAACTTTAAGTTTTATTGATAACTTTTCCTCAATCGGAAAGGGGTGTACACCCTCCCCCTTCCTCCTTGAGATGTCCTGAGGCTTTCTAATAGAACTGGTTTTCTGCCAAAAAAAACATGTCACCTGTCAGCTACACAATTCCTTAGTGGTGCATGGCCCTTCCGAAGAAAAATCCTGGATCTGCCCCTAGAGTAAAGTCTCCCTCATTATAATATTAATATTATCATACAACCTACTTGGCTTAATGTTCAAATTCTAAGCTCTACATGTGTTTCCTTATTTTTTTGTCGATAGATACTCTGAGAGTTTCAGCAATGGAGTTGCCTATGGTGTCTTCACTGCTTTTTCAAATGTATCCAGGTATTTATTTTAGAAAAGGATTAATAAGCAATTACACAGTTGCATGCTTAATGACCTGACCGGAGTTGTTTGAATCAATGGTAAGTCAAAACCATTGGCCACATAAACATCTTGGAATTGTCTTGGTATACATTGTAAACTGGTAATGTTGGTTTTCACAAATAATAATTAATTTTATCTTTGAGCGACCAGGGCCTTTGAAATTGAGAGTGGAGCAAGAAAATGTTAACCTACAGCTGACCATACGATTAAGATTCAAAATAATATATATATATATAAGATAAAAGCTTTTTGCGCTGGATAGACTTCATTTTGGTGGTGTAAAAAATACATGTAATGCAAATCAGTGTCGTTCCGAGAGTATTATACAGCAGCTATATCCACATGTAAATGCACGATCATAAGAAAATCAAATACTACAGATCTTGTTGGTTAGTATTCCATGTATGGTAGGGTCATACATGGTATTTTGGTGCTTCGTTTCGCTGTTTTGCCGTTTCGTTGTTTAGTAATGTTCCAATTTGACTGCAATTTGAGTAAATCTGAGTTAAATTGTTGTTTTCAGTGACATTTCATCACAGTGCCAAGCTGTATTATGTGACGTTCTTGATGATTCAGCTCAGGTATTAAATCAGTAATTAAAAATGATTCATGCTTCTTGAACTTAGTTTAAAGATCTCTGAATGACGTTGATTTTTTGTTATTGGGATGAAAGGAAAGAAATAAAATTTTCTGTTTTGTCCGTGAAATTCCGCTTGAATGCATGGTAAACATCAGAACCAGAAATGAGTGTTGTCTGCAGTAGCGTGTGTATGATAATCGAAGGCTCTTAACCCATTGACTCCTGGTGGTTCCCCATTGGCAAGTAAAATCGTCTGGCGTTAGACAGAGTAAATACTACATGTAAGTGTGGCTTGTTTAGGCTGGTTTAGAGGTAAATGGGTTAAAGTGTCCCTAACCCCAAAATATTTTTTTCGCTGAAATGAATCTTTGCACCAGTTCGAGACGCATTTGCGGCCATTTTTTCCTTTTTCTAACAAATCCTGCCATTTTATAGGCTTCGAAGGTTGCGAAAATCCAAGCATCTTTTGTTCACGACCGAGTCAGAAGGGGAGTGGGTCTATTCCTGATTTGATGTCACAATCTACTTTGTATGCATCTTTACAAAGAGTTAATGTAATAATGTAAATCAGTTTGTGGCGTCAAATCAGGAAAAGACCCACTCCCCTTCTGACTCGGTCGTAAACAAAAGATGCTTGGATTTTCGCAACTTTCGAAGCCTATAAAATGGCAGGATTTGTTAGAAAAATGAAAAATGAAAAATGACTGCAATGCGTTTTGAACAGATGCAAAGATTCATTTTAGTGAAAAAAATATTTTGGGGTTAGGGGCACTTTAATCTACAATCCATCACACTTACAGTAGCATAAGGCCTCACTTGATTTCATTTCTGTCATATATATCAGAACCAGAAATCAAGACAAACATGTACAACCCACAACTAAGCATATACCGTAGCTAGAAAAACATGAGGCATGGGTATGTACATGGACTTTCCTAGGTGACCTCTGAAACTTCTCTGCATGTCAAAAAGTCTATCAAAATTGGGATGTGTAGCAGTTTGTGTTATTATCTCAATTCCCATTTAAGCAAAATGTAACTTGAAGGAGAGACATTTGAGATGTTGAGGGCTCCTATAGATCCCTCATACACAGTAGTTTTCAAGTTTAACCCACTGACCCATAGTAGTGATACGTAAATTATAGATTTTGCTTTGTCTAACACCAGACAATTTTACTCGTCAATGGGGGAGGGGAGGGGAGGTTCAGGGATCAATGGATATAATCATAATTACCAGGTAATAATCACACCTCCATATTATGACGTCACTGCCAAGCGTGCAATCTTCGTCTCATTGGGAGTACCTTTAACCAAAGTTGAACAATAATAATTATTGTATTTATTTTTATTTTTATGCTGTTTGCATAAATTATTTGTATGCATGCCTCCTTAAGCTCCTAAACATTCCTCGTATTTCCCCATGAAGGAGATGGACAGTGTAAAAAAGGTGTAAGTGCCCCAACACTTTCAAATTGCAGAAATTGTTGATGACATTGGCCCGTGTCAAAGTAAATGTGTAAGACCTTCGTCATCAGGGTATGTAATAATAATTGTAGAGTGTAAGACAGTCCTGTTCTAAGGGTTCTTTCTCTATTTCTAGGGTTTTGTAAGTTCTGACAATGCTTTCCAGTTTGTGATGCAGTTTCCACTTTTGAAGATGCAGCATTATAGGCTGATTGTCGGAAAATTGCACAACACACTACAAATGACTGAGGTAATGGCTGAGAACTGAAACCTGATTTCCCCTTGTGCAATAAGCACAAGCAAAACTGTGAAGATGGGTGAGCATGAATTAAGCCGAAACATAAGTGCTAGCAAAGAAACCTTTTCCTTCTTTGTGGGTGTACTTTATTTCACCTTTATGTAGGCATTAGCATCAGAAGGATAACCAACTGAGCTATGAAGCCACTGACGAAATCGCGAGGTCACGGGTTCAAACCCCCGTTGAAGTCCTGAATTTTTTTTCAGGCTTCTCTACGCAATTGTAAAAATTGCGTTCATAACTGCGAAGATCATAGCTTTACTTGATTAGTAACATTTCCATTTTCATTATGTTACAGTAACCTCACAGTTATGAACACAATTTTTAATTGGCAAGCGTATTTAATATTTCTCTATGCAATTGCTAATATTGCGCTCATAACTGCAAGGATCATAGCTTCACTTGATTTCATATCCGCTGTTCAATATGTGATTCATTTCACATATCATTTCTTTCATTACTATTATATATGATCATCCTCAACGCAATGAAAAATTATTCCAGATACAACAGATTCTCATTCTTTATATCCTTTTGTCCCTCAAGAAAATAAGATGTACAGTAAGCATGCCCCTTTCCTGTATTTCAAAATGATGACCCAGGCTAGCTGTGGATATTGGACATTATGAAACCATGCATTAGTAACTATTATACTTATCATTTAACCCTTTCAGCCCCGTGAGGTTCCCCATTGACGAGTAAAATCGTCTGGCGTTAGACAGAGTAAAATCTGTAAGTGGCACTATTGTGAGTGAAAGGGTTAAAACTATTGTAACTAGTGTTTAAAACATTGCCTGGTTTACAGAATAGTGCAGAAGATTGTGCACGACTTCATGAGGAAGCTAGAAGATGGGAACAGTTCATAACTTTAGATGAAAACAGGCAAACACAGGCTGAAGTCACCCAGAAGTTTTGGCAGGACTGTCCAGCTAAAATTTTAGTAAGTTGTGAGCATTTTAATAAAAATTAATAGTTAAGAGACTGGAGAAAATTAATGGCAAATAGCTCAATTACTTACCTTTTTGAGGGCTTGACGAACATGCACCCACCAAAATTAATGTGGCAAAATGTTGGGTTTTACACACACTGTGTAACACTGCTATGTTGACAATCTACTCTACCCAGGTTAAATTCTTCCTTATTTGACTCCTTAGATTTATTCTGAGGCACCAGTCGTAAATAACTTACTAGCTCCAATAATAATAATGATAATCACGTCAGAAAAATTTAAAGGGAGAGTCAGAGCATTATAACCGTAACACTAACTACTCTGAATTAATGCATTTGTCTTGCCATGGATCTTTGTGAGATAATTTTAACAACTGTTGATGCATTTTCAGGAAGCATTTAAAGATTGCCATAGAAGACTTTTGAGGAGCAGTAATGTTCACAGCCTTTTTCCATTAAAAGGAAACAGGTTCTCATCACCTCTCTTTGTGTTGTTTGATGACTTCTTTCTCCATTTTCAGGTATTTTTCAACCTGGTGCAGTATTTACGTGGTACAAATAATATAATAGGCGTGTCTACATGTAAAACACAGGACACATTCCACAGGTTAAGAGTAGAAGTCTCTGCTCAGCTGATGAACAACAAAGCCAAAAGTTTCCCCTAGACCTGAAACAATATTTTTGTAGAGTGATTAATTAGGCCCAGGACACACTTTAGGTGTTCTTGATTTATCTGTAGCACAGTGACATGTACCCTGACCTGTGACATGTGACCTTCTTTTAACCCACCAACGAACAATGAATGCATTTATGATCTGTCTGAGTATTTGCAATAGCAAGCAGGAGTTATCCATCGAAACTTCTTTACTAAATAAGGAACAGTATTGCATCTGACATGCAATGGAAAGGTGCTACTCTGGTTTAAAGTTTATTGAATGTAACTTACAATAGGGTGCTTTCCTTTTGTCAGAACTGGCTGGCCAGACCCATCAGTTTGCAAAGAAAAAGGAATAATTTGAAGGAACACTTGTGCGATAATGATAATCCCTCGCATTCCTCCAGAGGACCGCGCACTGGTGGCTCAGTTGGTTGAGCACCAGACTATCACGCGGGAGGTCGTGAGTTCAACTCTGGCCGGACCAACACTCAGGGTCTTTAAATAACTGAGGAGAAAGTGCTGCCTTTGCAACTACATCTGCAAATGGTTAGACTTTCAAGTCTAAGATAAGGACGATAAGCTGGAGGTCCCGTCTCACAACCCTTCAATGTCTATAATCCTGTGGGACGTAAAAGAACCTGTGTCCCTACAAATTTGATGAAGGTTGTGTATTAATGTTCCAAGAATGAATGTTCTTTGGTCATTTTGCAACATCTTGGGCCAATTTGCTTGGATGTTTATTAAAGCAGAATTAAAATATTTCAGTTGGCACAGATACGTTTTATATGTCCTGCAATGCTCCTAATGCGATGCTTATGGATTTCAATAAGCTTCATAAAGTGTCGCATTTCTCTTCTCCTCAACTCAACTGACCCACGACCTTCGGATTTTGATCACCGTTGCTCTAGAGAAACGCTGATCAAAATGCGAAGGTCATGGGTTCAAATCCCACCCTGGTCAGAGTTTTTCTCTGTCCTTGTGTGGGCCAAATTCCAATACTAGGGTTGATCTCTGATGGAATATTATAAATTGAGTATAAAATACTTCACAGTAGTGTTAGGCCTCACTTGAACTTGAAATCATTACTATCAATATGCTGGGGTTAGGGTTAGGACAGCAACTAACGATTATCTGCATTTGCCCTAAGCTTAAACGTTTACCCTTATCTTATTTTGGAAATTTTGTATTCTCTGATAATATAAATAATTATTAATATTGTGAAAATCCTTGGTATAAAATTAATATTATGATCATTATTCCTGGAGCTATTAACTGCAATAATTATGTTGAAAGTCCCCTATCCTAAGGGTATATTATATCAAAGTTCCAATGTACTTACTCTACTATAATAATAATAATAATAATAATAATAATAATAATAATAATAATAATAATAATAATAATAATAATAATAATAATAATAATAATTCTTATTGTTCTTCATTTTGTAGTCGGCAAAAAACGTTCAAGTTTTTCCATTGGCCACAGTTTGGGCTGAGGGCGTGGACGATTCCCAGGGAGTTATGTGAGTTAATCAGTACTTTATTAATTAACTTGCCAGTTAAATGCTGAATGGTTCTGTATGAGGAAAACAAACAGAATTAGGTCAATAAGTTCTTCAACCTCGTCTGGTTTTCTTTGCATAATCCCTGCCAATTCAGATGTGCTGTGCAAAAATAATAAAAGTGTTGTTTAAATTCACAGGAATGGGATAAAAATCACCACACCTGAAGAAATCTTGCTTGTTTGTGCTCCTTCAGCAGTTGACAAGGTAACAGATTATTAATTCATTTTTGCTAATCCAGAGCACGACAGAAAGGCTGTCCGATAGCCTGCGGTTAGTGGAATGACATTTTCGGCTAGCTTTCGTATCACAGGTTGCGTGGCGGGCGAGCATCAATTGACCACGATTGTGGCATTGATGGTTGCTTTTTTCTGATGCCAAACATCTGCCATACAGTGTTAAGCAGACAGTTCAAGAAAGAAAGTGAAACAATACAAATCTTTTCTTTTTTGAAGGGCCTGAAATCATCCTTTTAAATCATATTTTTAGCTGGTCTTAGTGGTCCGATGACATCATTGTACCGGTAGTTTCGACTGTGCAACTTGCCCCAAACTTCCAGTTTTTGCGGAACCAAATCTTACAAAGATTAAAAACAAAGGCTTGAAAAATAATTTGAGTAGAGCAAGCATGAAAGCATTGGCAAGCTCTCATAGGTGTACAATTTGAGCTTTAATGTTTGTTCAAAAATTAACTTTTCCATTGGAAAATAATACATCAGCTGACTCATGAAAGCCCCGTCTCATGTCAAATCACATACATCGCAATGAAGTATTCTTATCTTGCGAACTGGCCAATAATAAATAAAATTGTTATAACTCTTTGGGTTTCTACTCAATTTTAGGACAATGTGCTTGTCTTTATAGAGGAATCTTTCAGAAAATTCTGCACCCTGGTTAAATATTCAGAATACTGTGAGTCATAAGTTCCAGGGTGTACTTTGTAGCCCATGTTTGAGTAAAATATTACAGCCTGGGTCTGGGGTTGTCCTAAAACCCGGAATCCGGAATCAGGAATCATTACCAATACAGAGAGTAAAAACTATCCTAAACATTCATAAAAGCTAACCTTAGGCCTAATTAGGCCTAAACAAACGTTTTCAGGCCCAAGGTTAGCTTTTATGAATGTTTAGGATAGTTTTTACTCTCTGTATTGGTAATGATTCTGGATTCCGGATTCCAGTTTTAGGACAACCCCGGGTCTGTCAGATTAGCGGAAGAAGAATAAACTGTTAAAAACAATATGTTAATTAATTAAAACTGAAAGTTCCAACATGTACATCGCCCGCGAGAGCATCCAGATGCTCTTGCGGGCTAACATGTACATTGTGACCTTTAAAATACTCTTTCACATTCAAAATTTTGATTCAAGCACTTTTAACTGAAACCTTGTAGGTGTACAGTTGAGTGTTTAGGGTTCTATTGTATTGTATAATACGGATGAAAATACCAGAGAATTAGTTAATCAAAGCTACATGTACCTGCATGTATTATTATTAGTTATTTTTGTGCATTTAATTGTTTCGATAATTATCCTCATATTCAATAAAAACTTGGGGTT
>NC_090882.1:23213400-23233400 GCF_036669935.1 Montipora foliosa | reverse complement strand
AAAGTGAAATTTTAAGGTTAAAGTTGTACAATATCTTTCTTTTTGGTGCAGAGATTAACTAATTATGTGCAAATTCTTAGCGGTGAGATGCACTGGCCTGATGGTCGACATTACACTGGCGAGTTCAGAAATGGCTTACATCACGGGTAACTGAATTGTTCATTGTTTTATTTTCACACGAGTTCTTGTGCAAGATATTAGTCTAAGAACGAATGTCTTTCCCTTTGATAATCTTTCTAGGATCAATGATTGTTTTATTGCTAAAAATATTCTATTTTTGCAGAGAGGGTATGCTTATTTTTCCACCCAATGTTGCGGAACACTCTGAAGAAAAATACGAAGGTCATTGGAATTGTGGCAAAATGGCAGGTTTTGGCAGAATGAGGTTGGTTATTAAACAACACAGGTACTCCTCGGTATTCCCCGATTTCTTCTTTCTTTCACCTATCCCAGGCCTCTGTCCACCTGGCGCCCGTTTCTCGAAAGTCCCGATACTTTTCGGGCCATTTTCGGGTGTCACAATTTCCTCTGTATCTCATGAACGGAGAGGATTTAAGTCGTCAAACTTCACAGTCAGTTTGCTTTTTAATACCTTGAAAACTTGTTAAAAGATCGGCTACCCTGAACAAGCGGTTGGCAGTTTGACAAATGGCTTTTTGCGCCCGAAAAGTTTTCGGGACTTTCAAGAAACAGGCCCCTTGTCCTTCATCTGTTGGTCTACGAATACATTGATTATCTTTTGGGCCATACATTCAGTCACTCTATAAGACTATTTTTATTTTATTTTATATGAAACTCTCTATCAGACTTTTGTTGATGGTTGATTCATGCATTAATTGTTCTTACCATCTCAGTTTGTCCATCCATTTCTTGGTGTATTTGTCCATCCAATCCGTTGATCAAAAGTTCCAGACTTTTTTAGTTCCGAAAGTCTTTCCAGCATAACTGTAACATTAAAGCGGAATTTTTATTCAAGAGAACATATATGCAGTGATGAATCCAGTGGCTATATAGCCCAGCTTCCAAACTTCCTGTCATGTATTTTAGTCAAGCACCAACAATTTTCTGTTAATGAAATTGACTTCCTATACATTGTGTTTGCAGGTTTTGCAATGGTGACATATACGAAGGATACTGGCAAAAAAGCAAGCGGTGCGGTCATGGCTGTATGAAGTCTGGCACTATGTATTCGTCAGGGGCAACTATGTACATTGGAGAATGGTTTGACGATAAGAGGTCTGGATATGGAGTGCTCGATGACATCCTAAGGTAAAATGAAAAGTAGCTGCTGCTGTTTTTTCCTCTTGGAATTTTTTGTCTCGTGGGAAAGAATTGCAAATGAATGTATTGGATGTAAATTGGAAAAGTTCGGGATGTTCTCTGGAATGGCTAAACCCATCAAATTTTGTTTATTGGACCTCTTTGACTTGTGCCTTAAAATTGCCACATACATGCATTTTTTCTGTTTGTGATTTGGTGGGGGGCAGGCACATTACACTCTATGTATGCTAATAACATTAGGCTTTTCAGGTCATGGGACAGTGTTAAAGGAAATACTCCTTATAATTTTCTTTCAAAGTGGCTATTCGTACGGGACTCGTGTACCGACCAAAATTTGCAATTCATACGGGAGTCATCTTAAAATGATTATTACAGGCTCAATGAACACTCGGAAAATCTTACTTCTTCTTTTATTCTTTTATATACAGTTCAACTATCAAACAACGGCGGCATTGATGCCTGTTTAATTTCACGAAGTACCTTCTTCGTTCAATGTCACCGGCCATCTGACCTGCCTTGTGTTTCTCGCATTTAAGTCTAAATACCCATTTCAAATAGCGCTGATAAACAGTGAGCCTAAGCACCCATTTTAAAACGGTTAGCTTTCAATAACTGCGTGGCTATGTCGTTTAAGGTTTGGGATAGAACCTGTAATAATCATTCCAAGAAGACTCCTACATGAGAAGCAAATATAGGTCAACGTACGTGTCCCGTACGAATAGCTACTGCCTTTTTCTTTTTGTAATCCCAAGATGATTGTCAATAGATAGACCTTTAAAGACAACATAGCCACGCTCCGAGCAATTGCTAGTTTCAAAACTAGCAATTGCTTGGAGCGTGGCTATGTTGTCTTTAAAGGTCCATCTATTGGGTCTTATTGAAAACTTCCTTACATTGCTAATTGACTGTCTTTTAATTTTATTATTTTGTAGGGGTGAGAAATACATGGGTATGTGGGAAGCAGATAGTCGCCATGGTCCTGGACTAGTTGTAACACTGGATGGTATTTACAATCAAGGGACGTTTTCGCAAAACAAACTTACGGTGCGATGAAAAAGAAAATAGTTGCAATTATTGTGAAGGGTTGGTAATTGTCGTAAAGAGGATGAAAGCTTTTTTTGGGCTTGCTATTGGCAAACAGTAGCATCGTTAAGTGGAACATCCATCTCATGCTTGTGGACTGAGTGCTTTCATTGCTGTAAATCCTGACACAATAGTCTCTGTGGTTATGCTGTCTCTAAAACGTACCTGGAAGACTTGAGCTGTGCACGTTGTTTAAAATACTCTTTTACCTTTTTATTTTTAGGGAAATGGTGTTCTCTTGTGTGACGACAATACTAAGTACCAAGGAGAGTTTTTTGGCGATTGTTTGCTGTCTGGCAAGGTAGGAGAGACAGTTTTAGGTTGTAGGGAAACATTACGGAGCTTAAGCAACGACAACGGCGACGGCAACGAGAACATCATCACAAAATATAAATTCGCGATATTTTAATCGCTTCGTGACTATTTCAACCTTTTTAATATGACAAGGGTGTGGTAGTTCCTCAAAAATGCCACTGATCGGAGCGGTGCGCTTAATTTACGGGAGCAAATGAACATTTTTATCTTTAAGTGCTGACGTCCTCGATAAAACCTCAAATTGGCTATTTGACGTTGTTGTTTTGCAGAAGACGGCAAAGAAATGCACAAAAGTGAAAAACGCACGTGCAGAGCGTGCAAGGCTATTGTTTTTGCCCTCTAAATATGCAAATTTGTGACGTTCTTGTTGCCATCGCCGTTGTCGTTGCTTATAAGGGAGCTTTAGCAACGACGACGGGAACGGCAGCGAGAACGTCTTGTAAAAACATAAATTCACGTTATTGCGATCACTTCGCGACTATTCCAAGCTTTTTAATATGACAAAGGTGTGGCAGTCCCTCAGGAATGAAACCGTTACGAGCGGCGCTTAATTTAGGGGAGTAAAATGAAAATTTATCTCCAAGTGCTGACGTTCTCCATAACACCTCAAACTTGGTTATTTCGCGTTGTTGCTTTGCTGACGACGGCAAAGAAATGGACAAAAATGAAAAACGCACGTGCAGGGCGCGCAAAGCTATTGTTTTTGCCCACTAAATATGCAAATTTGTAACGTTCTCGTTGCCGTCGCCGTTGTCGTTGCTAAAGCTCCCTATTAGCTCCTTATAGGGAGTTTAAGATCTACGACGCAACGGCAACGAAAACGTCACAAATCAGCAAAAACAATAGCTTTGCACGCTCTGCACGTGCATTTTTAGTTTTTGTGCATTTTTTTCACGTTTTCGGCAAATCTGCGACGTGAAATGACCAATTCTCAAGTTTTACGGAGAACGTGAACACAAGGCAGCGAATTTGAATTTTCTGTCTTAGCTTCAACACCGCACCTCCTAATTCAATTCCTGGAAAGTTGCGCTAGTTTAGTAGAAGGTAGACAAACCGAGCTAATGACAAAAAAGATTAAGAAACCTGAACTTGCAATTTTAAATGACGTTTTCGTCACCGTCGCGTCGTAGATCTTAAACTCCGTATTAGGGAGCTTAAGCAACGACAACGGCGACGGCAACGAGAACGTTATCTCAAAATATAAATTTGCGTTATTTTAATCGCTTCGTGACTATTTCAACGTTTTTAATATGACAAGGGTGTGGTAATTCCTCAAAGATGACACCAGTCGGAACGGCACTCCATTTTAGGACAGAAAATGAAAATTTATCCTCAAGTGCTGACGTTCTTCATAAAACCAAAAACTTGGCTATTTCACGTTGTTGTTTGGCTGACGACGGCAAAGAAATGGACAAAAGTGAAAAACGCACGTGCAGGGCGTGCAAAGCTATTGTTTTTACCCACTAAATATGCAAATTCGTGACGTTCTCGCTGTCGTCGCCGTTGTCGTTGCTTAAGCTCCCTGTTGTCAGGGCGAGGACGGCATAGTAATGTATGCGAGTGTAAAGCGCAGGTGTAGGGCGTGCAGAAGTTTTGTTTCGGCTCGTTGGACCAATTGCTTTGTGGTGTTCTTGCGGCCGTCGTCGTTGCTTATTTCCCTTTTGTAAACGGTCGTTGCCATTTCTCAGAACGATCGTTGCCATTTGAAACGGTCGATGCCATTTTTTAACTCTGAATTACACTCATTACGTCTAAGAACTCAAAAGGTTGCGGTTACTGGGAGTTGTGTCTCGCTGGTCATATGAGTTAGGGTTCAGGTTAGGGTTTTGTTTAGGGTGAGGGCTAAGAACCCGACTTCGAGTCTTGAAATTTTCGGACTCTTTTTTTTCCTCCAGTTTTTTTTTTATAAATGTTTTTTTTTTCCTTTTTTGTCTTAATTTTTGTTAATATTTTTTCTTAGTTTGTTTCTTTTAATTTTCTTTGAAGTGAAGTGTGTAGTCGACCGTTCTAAATGGCATTGACCGTTTCAAATGGCAACGACCGTTCTGAGAAATGGCAACGACCGTTTACGAGGGGAAATTTGCGACAGCGACGTCGACGAAAATGTCGCCTCAAAACATAACTTGGCATATCTTAAGTTTTTCGCGGTTAGGCCTTCTCGTTCGCACCGTACAATGGGGAGCTTAAGCACACACTTTTTGGAGACGCGCACGGCAAACGGAAGAAAGCATTTCCCGTGCAAGGACAGTCATGTCTCCCAGATATTTATACTAATCATCTCTATTGGAGAAAAGCTACTTGGCAATGTAAATGTGGTTGTGTGAAGACAAGTTAAAAAGGAAAACAGCTCACTTCCGGTTGTCGTCCGCGTCTCAAACACGCGTGTGCTTAAGTTCCATAATGTGGGCGAAGTATCCTAAAAATAAATTGGTAAGAGCGCTGGCGTTGTCGTCAAAACCTCAAATTTGGTGATTTCACGTCATTAGGGACCTTAAGATCTACGACGGCGACGTCAACGAAAACGTCAACTCAAAATAAAACTTTGCTCCATTATAAGTCTTTCGCGATTATTCCACCTCGTTCACCTCCTACAATATGGACGAAGTATCCTAAAAATAAATTGGTACGAGCGATTTCAGAGTGAAAATAGAGAATGAAAGATTCTCTGTTGTATGCTCACGTTGTCGTCAAAACCTAAAATTTAGTGATTTCACGTCGCCGTCATGCAGAGAACCGCAAAAATATGAGCTAAAATCCGTGCCCCACATGCAGCACGATTATTTATGCTCTTTTAACCAATGATATCACTGTTTTCTGGCGTTTTCGACGACGTCGTCGTCGTAGATCTTACGCTCCCTATTGTTGTGCAGAGTACCGCACGTTTATGTGCTAAAATGCGTTCCGCACGTGCAACACGATTACTTTTCCTCCTTTAACCAATAATATTGTTGTTTCGTGGCGTTCTCATTGACGACCACATCGTAGATCGTAAAGTCCCTCATAGGGAGCTTACGCAAGAACGGCGACGACAGCTTCGAGAACGCCACAAAACAATAGCTCTGATGAGCAAAAACAAAACTATGCACGCCCTGCACGTGCGTTTTGCATTTTGGTACATTTCTTTGCCGTCTTCGTCCTGACAACCACGTGAATTGACCAAATTTGGGGTTGTGTAGAGGACGTGAGAACGTGACGAAAAATTTTAAATTTTTGCCCAAACAACCATACCGTTCATGCCAATTTTATAGGCCACTTTCTGAAAATACCATAATACTGTTTGTTTGTCCCTCCAAATTTAGCATAAGCATTGTTTTTGTTTTCTCTTGGGACCATTGCAAGTCCCCATATAAACTGGAAACAATGGTTATGCAAAATTTGGAGGGGACAAACAAACAGTATTATGGTATTTTCCGAAGTGGCCTATTCCTGCAATGTTGATACACACTTTCCATTTCGAACGACTTGGTGTTATAACGAAATTATTACAATAACGGGAAATTATATTTTTAGACTACGTTCTCGTTGGCGTCGTGGTTGCCCTTGTGTAAGCTACCTAATATGTTTGTGAGGACTTATAGACAGTTAGGTAGAAGAATTTAAAGTCTACTTTGTTTCATTAATTTACAATCTTTTATCGAAACTGCGATCCAGCACTAGACATCACTAGGGGAAATGAAGAATACACCGAGAAGAGCATGATCGCAGCTTCATCACCCGTCTTAGTTCCCATGCTTAAAGTGCCCCTGTGATCAAAAAAACCACTTCCTTTTTTCCTTCAGATTTTGAAAGTGTGTTTGCTTAACACCTGACTGGCAAAATTTTGAGCTTTGATTTTTATCCAAAGGCCGTTTACTTTGAGTGTAAGTTTTGTATTTCACGGTCCGCCATTACTCACGTTCAAAACTGACCGATTGGACCTCAGACGGTTGGATCCAGGGAAAAGTGACGTCAGAGGCTCACTAGCTTAAAATTTCAGCGTGTGAACGCAGCTTATTATATATGCAAAGCGTGAGTTTAAAAGTCTGAAAGCCCAAAACCCCAGTGCTGCATTTTAATTCTGCGGCGTACACACGTATTGCATTCTTAAACTTGTGAGCCTTTGACGTCATTTTCTCCTCGATCCAGCTCTCTCAAGAACATAATGTTAGTAATGGCGGACCATTAAATAGGAAAATTACAGTTAAAATAAAGAGCTGTCTTTTTGAAATCAAGGCTTAAAACGTGGGTCACTTAGTGTTTTGTTAACATAGTTTTGAAATCCAAAGAAAAATATGAATTGATGTTTTGGTCACAGGGGCACTTTAAATGTTTTTGCTTTTTATATTTTTTTCAGGGGACTCTTACTCTGCCAAATGGTGACTTTATTGAGGGTACTTTTGCTGGTCTGTGGGGAGAGGGAATTCGAGTAAATGGAACATTTCACAAGCTGGAAATGACAAGCTCGGCTACTAGGTCAGCAAGGTATGAGAAAGATCTCGTTGACGTCACCTGTTGTCATTAATGTGCCAACCAGAGCCTCATTGTTTGTTGAAACAAAGAGTCTTTTGTTCCTGTGGTTGGCAAATTTGAATAACAAAAGCCATGTTTGTAAACAGATGTCTTCCCTACATCCCCGCATATCTTGATGTCAAATTCAGAAAGTGTCAATCTGTGTTTGAACCATGAAAGGTTGTCCCAATATGTTATTCATGGCACCAAACCATCTTCCAAAAACAGCCGTTTTGACACGTTTTTCATTGCGATGTTTGCAATTTCTTATTTCTCCCCAAACGTTTGAGACTTATTCACCGATTAGTTTATGCATGCGATATTTTCCCTTGGCCCCCTCCCCCCTAAGTCAGTTACAATTCAACTCTTCTTCTCCTCCCACCTTGTGTCCAGAAAATATTGAGGAATGAAATCTACTAGGATGCTTCTCGTCTTGCATATGGTGTTAAACAGCGGGTTTGGTGTACTAGGTTGTTGTTGTAGCGTTAAGTAGCTGACAAAGAAAGAAGGGGGAACAGATACGCGTCTGTAATGTTGGGACCGAAATGCACAAATGACATGCAAGCTGCTGTATATAAGCGTTTCGAAGTGTCGTCTCCTTCTTGTCCTCAATTTCAACGTTACATTCGGTACCGGTATACTAGTCAAAAATATGACGTGTCTCCCAATTTCTGTTCTCCAAAGAAACAGAAACAGTGACGATAATCCTAAGTTAAAAACGGTCCCTAATGATAGCGTTTATCTTGCTGCTGTTGTAAATGTTCCGGCGTAGACAATTGAACGTTCCATTATCAAACTCAAATTGATACACAATAGAACGTTCAGGATTTGAACACTCTAACAATTGAACATAAAACCAGTTTCATCTGGCTTGAAGCAAGGCGTTTCCATAAAGTTCAGTCACCAGTTCAATTAATCAAACTCACCAAAAAGTTCTAGTTCGATTATGCTTGCTTACCGAAATAATCAAACAACAATCCAAGGTTGGGTTCGATTGAGTTCGACTGAATTTTTGTCCAGTTTTCTTTTGATTGACTATACCGGGAAATGTGAGACTTCATAGACGGTTATTAGGGAGCTTAAGCAACGACAACGGCGACGGCAACGAGAACGTCACAAATTTGCATATTTACTAGGCAAAAACAATACCTTTGTACGCCCTGCACGTGCGTTTTTCATTTTTGTCCATTTCTTTGCCGTCGTCAGCAAAGCAACAACGTAAAATAGCCAAATTTGAGGTTTTATGGACAACGTCATTACTTGAGGATAAATTTTCATTTTCTGCCCTAAATAGAGCGCCGTTCCAACCAGCGTCATTTTTGAGGAACTCATATTAAAAAAGTTGAAATAGTAACGAAGCGATTAAAATAACGCGAATTTATATTTTGAGATTGCGTTCTCGTTGCCGTCGCCGTTGTGGTTGCTTAAGCTCCCTATTATTTATGTAGAGGAGGATGGGGGGGGGGGGGGGAAGGGGGGGGGGGTATGTGGTGGGAAGATCAAGATTTCTAACCAACTGTTTTATCCACCTTGGCCAATGGACCCCTCTTAAAATATACCTCAAATTGCTGATCCCCCTAAACTTCTTTATAAAAAAGTCTAGCCGCCCTCTAGCCAATCTGAAATAGCCTTGACCCCCCTTCTTCCCCTCCCCCCTCTACATAAAAAACGACCGGTCCCTTAGATTTATGGGACACATCGTGTTGCTTATAACGAGGATATAGGGAAGCTTGCTAAGTGGTTCTCCAACGGAGTGATTGCAAGAATTACAGATGCCTTGTGTGCCTTATTGGAATTGACCGGATAAATGATCATTAATTATATTTATATATCTCTAAGCTGCAAATACGCTTTGTGTACATCGTTTTTCAGATCAGACCAGACAGGTAGCAAATGTCTTATTCCTCCTGAGAAAAAATGGACATCTCTGTTTTTAAACTGCCGTCAGTCACTTTGTTGCCGTGGGGATCTCAATGCGCAACACACAATTGTCTGGAAGGCCCTCTCAGTTTGCTTGATAACTGGTCGTGACACAAAACTGTCACACAATGATCAGGAAGTAACGAAGGAGTTGCTAAGAATCAACCGTGACATGGAACAGAAGTCCCTAGGGTGCACTGATCTACAAACAATCCAGGGTTATCTGTCAAAGGTATCCAAGCGTACTTATGGTTCATTATTTAGAGGCAGCTGCAATTAAGTTGACGGTTTCATACAGTACTTGATACACTTTTGACAATTCGAAATTTACCCTCAAAGGCCAGGATAGCTTGTTCTTTCTGATAACGTTGGTAAGAAATCTGCCGACGAGAGAGATTGTCGGTTATGGAGCAAACAGACGCCGAGAAAGCAGCCAAGAAGTAGGCGACGCGTTACTTGGTGTGCGACCTTTTTTGATCGAATTGCGGTCGTTTCGCCCGCGTTAGCCGATTCCCCGAACTGAAAACCTTTTCGCCCTAAATGAAAGTCAAGTCGCCCGAACTGAAAAGGATTTCGCGCGGACTGTCATTTAAAATGATTAAATAGATGAAGTTGAGGCTTGTCTATAAAATGAGTACGTTAAACTTTAAACTCGGTTATTTAACGGTCATAGTTGGCTTGAATTTCTTGGCTGTCTGTTCTGCTCTGAGATATTTCTTCGGGTACTCCGGCTTGTACCCTCAGCCTTCTCGCGCCGCTCGAATTCTCTCGCGCTCCACAACAACAGAACCGCCAGCGATACGCAGGCTAGCAGTAGTGAGATCACTCGTTGCCGAGCTCCCGGACTCGGCGTCATAGGTGGGTTGAGTTTGATGATTCTCTACTCTTTTCCGAGAGGTTTTTCCTCGGATACTCTGGTTTTCCCCTTTCCTAAAAAAAAACAACATTTGATTTGATTTGATATTTGAGTTTATTTCTGTGTGCATTGTCCGCAATTAGTTCTTCTACGCTAAAGAACTTGGCACTTGAATAAAGTTCATTGATGTGATTTCATTTGATAGAGCGAGGTTCAATCGAGTGTCGTAAAACCAAAACCAAAGTAATGACTTTGGCCAATCAAAAAGGAGGGAGACAATCCAGTAAACCAATCAAAACTCGAAGTAATTACACGTAGCCGACACAAAGCGCGGGAAAATGTGCACGCGCGAGCCACGATTGGTTTTGGTTTCACTTCTGATTGGTTGAAAAAGTAGCACGGGAACTTTCAACCAATCACTGAGTGAAGTAATGCAAAACCAAAGCAATTCGCTAATTACTTTCGACACTCAATTAAAAACCGCTCTATGAAGTCTCCCCATTTAGTAAAGCACGTGTGGTTGGCTAAAAAAACCTTGAAACTTAAAACAGGGGCACCCAGCGATAATCTTCGGTGAAATATGAGTTCGGGAGAGTCAAACTGTTCTCAGAATTTCGGTTCTACGTTGCCAAACAGCTATAGATTTCTTTAGTAAAACATTACCTAAAAGATTCGCAACCAGGAAAAAGTATTCCCTTTCCTTTTCGGAAGGGATATTTTTGCAATTTTTGGCGCTAAAAGGTCACCTAGCAACCTCGTTTCCAGGACTCTGAGAACGAGGTTGGTCACCTAGCAGTTTCGGATGAGAAAATGGTTCGCTGGGAAGTTCTTACATAGTAACGTCCAGCTAGCAATTTCTGAAATGAAGATATGAATCCCTAAAATCTTCGGACACATCAATTTTCAGCTATGATATCCGAACAGATCAAATTCTTCATGGTGATTAAAACGTCTCTTTAGACAATCTTTAAACAGTACAAGGAACCTAGAAATATCTCTCGAAGGCTTTTGGCGTAATTTGCTCGTTGGCTGCCCTTGTTAAAATGGAGTAATTATCATTGACACTGTTAGGTTTATGGTGTGTATCTCTTTCAGGCATTTGATTCAAAGCAGCACCCTTTAGGTCAGCTTGTGAATGGTTTAGTTGATGTGTTCAGAGCCAGTTATGTTGGAATGGGCACTCACAGAAGGCTCCTGCCTCATGCCGTTGCTGAAGTCAAATCGTTTGTCACCAGAGTTTACAATATTGTGCGGTGAGATATATATGGTTTATTTAAAGTTTCCTTGATTCGGTAGCCTATCTCTCGAAGATTTTATATCGGCCACATCTTGCAGAGATAGTTCACTTTATCTGGGATTACTCTTCCCCACTCCTTGTGAACTATGTATCGATTATTTGACCTTCTTTGAGCTTTAGACTGCAAAACAGCCGTATTTTTGCGTTGGTCGACAACGTCTCGTCAAGCGAAGGGTCTGGGGCGAGGGTGAAAACGAAGAGTGAGACTGGGCAGGGACTATACATGCAAAGCGAGTGAGAAAACGTGTCTTGAAGAAACGAAAATAAAAATTGACTGTTTCGCAGTCTATTTGACCTCCTACTAAATAGGTATCGACTTCTCTTTTTCTCCCATAATGCAATACGTCTTTGCGGGTTCTTTACATAAAAAAGTACAAGTTATTTACACTTGGGACTGTATCGTACTTCAGTGAACTGGATATCCATTGTTTTAATGCAAATGACAGAAATAATCCCCCAAAATGGGTGAAAATAATTTTGCTTGCAAAATCCAGGTTTCACTAGATTAGTTCTGGCAATACTTGCATACTCGGATCGTCGAAAAAATTTTTTTTTAATTTCCATTTGAACGTAAGTGTCCTTGTTATGAACAGAACATAATTAGCCGTGATGCTTTGATTTCGGTAAAATGTAGCGAGATCTTACTAGAAGCGATGTGCATGCTTTTCTGCTTTGCTCTCACATTCTTCCCAGATTTTAAAAAATGAACAATCTTTATATACAAGGATTTACCGAAATGAAAATGACTTGGAACGGCTAAGCTCTGTTTAAATAGTCGCCCCAGTGTCTCCTTTGCCCAAGTCAAGTTCCCCTCCAAATGAGCTACTGATTCAGCCGTGTAATTTGACTATGGTTCCAACATTGAGCTGCCCTTGTGTTAATATTGTAACTACATGTTGTTTTGTCAGTCTTCCAACATTGAGCTGCCCTTGTGTTAATATTGTAACTACTCGTTGTTTTGTCAGTATTCCAACATTCAGCTTCCCTTGTGTTAATATTGTAACTACTTGTTGTTTTGTCAGTATTCCAACATTGAGCTGCCCTTGTGTTAATATTGTAACTACTTGTTGTTTTGTCAGCCTTCCAACATTGAGCTGCCCTTGTGTTAATATTGTAACTACTTGTTGTTTTGTCAGCCTTCCAACATTGAGCTGCCCTTGTGTTAATATTGTAACTACTTCTTGTTCTTTCAGCCTTTTATTTCCCGCGCTTCCAAACGAGGAGTATCTCCACGTGGCCACGGACACCGTGTCCGGAATCGCCAGCCACAGCACAGAAGAAAGCTGGACAAGTAGCATGTTGCTTCACCCGTTGCTCTTTCCGAGGC
This sequence comes from Montipora foliosa, assembly GCF_036669935.1. Taxonomy (NCBI): domain Eukaryota; kingdom Metazoa; phylum Cnidaria; class Anthozoa; order Scleractinia; family Acroporidae; genus Montipora; species Montipora foliosa. The sequence goes on along the minus strand of NC_090882.1, from coordinate 23,220,833 downwards.
TTTATCCGCCACTGTTTACGTTGTATGCGTTGGATAATGACCGTGCCGACAGTGCATACTGGGAACAAATCCAGCTGCTGAACAAGCGGTCGGACTGGGCACTGATGACGTACGTCGGTATGCAAAGGTGAGGTTGCTGTGACGTCATACTTCAGACTGCCAAGTTGTGAATAATGTAAAAGTACTGTTACACTATGCACTTAATGTATGGTCCCGAGGGACACAATTTTGTTTTCCCGAGAGTCCTGATGTTTCCCGAGACGAAGTCTAGTTTCCCGAGGGACCATACATTAAGTACTTTGTTGTATATTTAGACTTTTCCGTCAACAATCGCAGCAAAACATCCGGAGCGGGCAACAACTGTGGAATTGTATCCCGATCGGGATACATTTGAATTTGATCAGGGGCACGCGACCAAGAACCAACCAATCACAGTGCTCGTTTTGTTGAGGGAAAGACTAAGTATATAACAATGTGCAATGTTTGGTGGCAGCCCCACTTTGAGTTGTCGCTTTTTCAGACCTGAAATTGACGTCCCCATTCCTTTAATTGTTTAATTTATGCATTTGTGACGTTAATAGACATTGTGTGGTCATTGGCTAGAGGCACAATATTTTATGTGCACTGTACTTGGCGGGAAAGCTGTTTTAATTTAGACAGTGTGGAGACACGATAACTCCACTTGGGGAGTTGTATTGTCACCCAACCTCTGTCTCAAACTATTCGAAAAAGTAACTATAGAACTTGATTTTCTTTAATAACGATGTGTTTACTCTCAAATCGTCACCTAGAATGTTATTGTTTAAGTTGTCGGCCCATTGATCACAAAATGTTCGTGCCTTAATGAGACAATATCACGTCACCTCTTGCATTTCACAGGTTTACCTTTCGTCACTTCTAAAGTAACGTTTATAACTGCGATGATCAAGAATTTTAAAGTTGGCTAAATATATTTGAACAGACTTAACTGATTAGAGTGTAATGTGAAGTGCTAGATTTCAATCCCATATGAACCATGCGAGCGTCAGCCCTACCAATGGAAATGGGCCCACACAAGGACAGAGAAAAACTCTGACCAGGGTGGGAATTGAACCCACGACCTTCGGGTTAGATCACCGGTCGGTAGAGCAGCGGTGATGTAACCTAGGTTTTTCTCTGTCCTTGTGTGGGCCCATTTCCATCAGTAGGGCTAACGCTCACATGGTTCATATGGGGTAGAAAACTAGCACTTCACATTACACTCTATAATCAGTTAAGTCTGTTGAAATGTATAGTGCTACACGGCCAACGTTTGTAAAAACGTAACCCTTCATTGTAAATATATTTTAGTTGAAACCAGCCAATGCAACGGTTTTGCCCGGGATATCTGGGGGGACTCCAGGGAGGTTCGCTTGCTTGCTTCTTTTACCTCCCGTTCCCTCCCATATTTTGAGGTACGTGTACATTCCACACACTGGTTTTGCTCAGTGATGTGTTGACAGGTACCTGAGAGGTGGACTATGGCTTGGTTGCCATGGTGACCTCCTGGCTGCCGAGGAGAGTGCTGCTTCTTCTCTTGCTACCTTTACGGCACCAACCCTGCAATAAATTGACGTAGTGTCTTAACGGGGAGCATATGTTATACCTGGGTGTTTATATTGCCTCTTGCCGCAACGCCCTTCTCGGTTTTTTGTTTTACCAGGCATTTCTGGCTCACTAATGAACAGGACGTCGGAAGCCGTTCGGATGAGGTATGATCTCCTTGATTTTTGCGGAAAATGTTGGTTAAAGGCCCATTTTCACCCTAGACGCCAACGCGATCGTTTGTGGTTCTTTTGCAAGTGAAACCGCTAAAATTACCTTTTATCTTTTGGAGTCGACTGATTTTGACACTGGAGAATCACCAAAGCGGAATTTTTACGGTTCGGCTATTCAGCAAAAGGAATAGAACAATTCTGAAGCTAACGAGCTACAATTGTAGGTGACATTATTTAAGTGCAGAAATGCAACGCTTACTTTATTTAAACTTAGTTTTACTTTGTCAGTTTCGATTTGTCAGGATACCTGGGACGCAGAAGTAAAATGCTCTTGTAAAGATGCTTGTTCTCAAAAGAGTGGCAGAGGTTGCTGTCTTTGTGGAGCGGCGAGCAAACATCCCCTCGGCAATTATTCGTCATGTTGTTCGATACTATTCGAGTTCAAATACAAATATTTTAAACAAGTATAGACATAAAATACTACGATAAAATTATGAAATGATAAGTGGAGAACGCATTCAAATCAGGACCTAAGAGATTTATCGCGGATAGCTTTTTACGAAGAAGATTCTGAAAGGCTTTCTGAGATTTCCGAATATTTTGTAATTTCGTGATACACGAAGTCATACCAGGCTCGTATTGCGTCTAGGGTGAAAATAGGCCTTTAAATCGACATGAGGCCCAGGACACTTCGTAATTCCGTGTGGATGTTGGTGTTTTTACCTTAATCCAACTGTTATCTTGTTATTCTTATTGAATTTAGGTGAAACTCGAGAACCGAGAACCTGAGCATTATACCAGTGCAGTGGAATGCCTTCAGCAAATTAGGTATGACAATTTTTCTCTAATTATTAGTTTTGAATTAGCATAACTTAGCACTCCTTTGTTGATGGGATGAGGAAATTCTAGACACTTCCATCAATATTGCATTGCCATTCCCTTATTGGCATAGATACCTCGCTCGCTGAATTGGCTAATTAGAGCTCGTAGAGAAATGTTAAGCAGTCAAAATGGTTATGTCGTGAGGACGGTGCCTACTAATGTTATCGCGCATACGTTCTGCGCATCTCAAGATACTCGGGTTTCCTATCCGTGATGCTTACTAATACAGGGATATTTTTACGCGGTTTAAAACTATCCGAAGAAAATAGGTCTTAGTAAGTACTCTTGGTATCCAAAAAGAAAATTCATGGTAACCATGCTTCAATTTGAGAAAGAACGCCATACATTGCTTCGTATTTTAAAGCTTTTTACAAATATTATTGATCTTTGAAAAATGCGTGGTTACTCCCAATTTCTTTTTGGATTTCGATAACACTTGTTAAGATCTACATTTCCTGCATAATCACACACCGGGGCAAAAGTATCTTTAGTTAGTAGGCACCGTCCTTAATGCCATGTATTAAATTTACTTTTGAACTCAAGATAAAGGGAGGAATGAGCGCCAGGTGCAATAATCGTTGTGGACGAGTAAGGTGTCAGTTGAACGAGTGCTTCAGTTACTTGCTTATGAAACTATACTAGCGTCATACTCGTCTCAAGGATTTCTTCATCACATACACCTTACCTGTCAGTTTTTTTTATAGGAAGCGTATAAACGCGAGTGTATTTGTCGTTTATGGTCACGAGTGATGTTTTGAAAGTTCTCAAAATTGCACGAGCCGTCAAAACATCACGAGCTGTCATAATTACGAAATACAAGGCTATACAATTTTTTAATTATATACTCAACAAAATTACTTTATCGCTGTGTTTTTATGGCAACTTTCGAGTGTAAACCTTTTTTTACACTCTATAATTATTCCTCGCAAATCTTTAGATTACTCAGTGCATTCCTTTATGCATGTCATATGTTAACAGTACAAAATTTAGCCCCATGGAAAAGCTTGAAGTTCTGAAGACTACTTTTGAGAAAATCAACGAGGTAGGATTGAATTCGTTTTGTTGGCCACTTTGAGGGTACGTGGGAGACAGGGTCGAATTGTAATTGCGTTGTGGGGTTGTTTTGGGGACGAGCCACTGGTTATGCAGTCGTTTACTCTGCAAAGCAAAAAGACTTTCGAATATTCTTGTACGATAACAGTTGTTTTTTTATTTGTTTCTTTGCCACACATAAAAAAAAGACAAAAAGTAAATTACAGTTGGTTACAACAATCTAAAAGAATAATTATAATAATATAATATATATGTTTTTAATTAAGCCTTAAAAAAAATGTTTTCAGTAAGTAAACGTCTTATGTACCACGATTCCACTGACCTTTTGATCAAATCTTTACGTTTTCCGGACAATTTTGCACCTTGGCAAGCGAGCCATCATTTCAAAATTGCCATTATCTACAATTTACTCCTGGTCTGCAATCTTTATTTGCACTGTCCTCTGTGTTTGTTATTAACCCCGTCACCCAGACGCGTCAATGCGGCGACTTAACAAGAACGTCACAATATAATACATAATACGGTACAGTACAATGCAATGCAATGCAATGAAATGCAATAAGCAATATTGTTCTGTGCTTTGTTTTTGAACTTTCGTTCATTTCTTTCCCGTTCTCGACGTTTGTGGTTTTGCTGACAACGTGAGCTGGCGTAGCTCAATTGGTTAGTACGCGGCTTTCGGATTAAGACGTCCCTGTTGTACCCTCGGTGACCTCAACGTCTGTTCCGACATTCCCCTGATCCGTGTAGCGATAGCTTTAAATACCAGTAAAAAACGGGTCGTACCTTCGGCTTCCATTGATACCAGCCTCAAAGCTGACGGAACTACTTACGAAATATCGTGATTTTACCTTTACCATACGACACTCAATCTTTAGGTCTATCTGTGGCCAACATTGTACATCGCGATAAAAGATGGAATAATTGTGAGATAGTTACCATCGCGCAAATATTTCGTATTTCCGTTGGCATTGCCGTAGGTTGCCGTTGCTCCCTCATAAGTCTCTATTAAAGGAGAAGTGAAGGCAAAAAAATAAGCACTTTTTGTTTACACTTACGACCACGCACAACAATGCTTTCAACTTTTTTTGTGGGATTTCTTGGGCCATCAGCATTGCGGCTCAGAATGGAGGAGTCATCGGTCATTTTTGCAGCTTATGACGTATGGTATGGGGAAGACGTGCAAGAGCGCCCCATATAGAAGCAGTATCTTGACTGATGTTTGGCGTGAATATTGAGTCCGCGAAGAAACAGCAAAACAACGAAGAAAATATCCACAGCAGGCTGCTGATTTAGTTTTTGAGCCTACACTGAAAAGGCCGAAAAAGCGGGAAAAGCCCAACTTCGAACGTCGGAAAAAAAAACAGAAAACGAGAGGAAATGACTCCACAAACTTAACTGTACTTATGTTAGGCTTTCCAAAAACAATGTTGGAAAAATTGCTGATTTTGGCCTTCAGTTCTCCTTTAAGGTGGCCAGATTTGACGTTACTTGTCCAATATTTTCAGTATTGCATGATTGACGGCTCTGTTATGGGAGGAATAACGTTATATCCTCAAAGTATACCTGAGAAAGATTTGAAATGAGTACTTATTTCAGTTACTTTGTTTAGTTTTCACTGCAAGTTCATTATGTTGGCACCTCGTACGCTTCACTCACTATAATTAGTTAAAACTTGTGATATCATGATAAAGCCCCTCGCGATTCTCCTTTATTATTGCATGATTTTTTTTTCTCAAACCAGGAAGTGACTTGTTTTTGGCAAGGAGAAAAGAAGCTCGTCTCTTTGGACGATCTGTTTCCAGTGTTTCAGTTTGTTGTTATCAGAGCAAGGTAGAGATTCATTGACAAATTGATCTTAACTTCCTTGTTTTACTCGCTCGCTGTGTTTCATGTGAAATTAGTGCCTTCGGATTTGCTATTAGTCCGAGATAGAGTTAGAGAACGAAATTTCAAGTCCATTGCTCTTCGTTAAAAGAATCAACCATTTCAGTAAGCAAATTAGCCTATCGACTTCTCAAAACAGTTTTTTGTTGCAATGTACCAATAACATTGCTAACAAGTCTATCCAAAAACTTTCTTTTAGACAGGCTTGATATATTCGAGTTGTATGCATGCTGTTATTTCTCAATAGTGAGCGTTATATTATGGTTCGCGCACGACTATGACTGGACATTATGGTTCTACGCACGCGCACTAAAAAAATTGGACTTCAAAACTCAATGCGCCTGCTCAGAAGAAAAACTTGCTCAGAAGAAAAACTTGTACGCTAATCTAAAGTTTCCTATTCGCTGGTTTGTTACAGGATTCCACACTTGGGTTCCGAGATTCATTTCATTGATGACATGGTGGACAGTCACGTGCATATTGGAGAACAGGGTCACATGTTCACCACGCTTAAGGTATCGACGTTGGTTTCTGGCTTCTCACTGGCCTGTTGTTTTCAACTCAACAGATCCGGGGTCCTTTGAAGCTGTTTGTAAGATTTAAATGATAGAGTTGCTATTTCATTGAAGAAAACAACTCAAACAGTTGCAAGAAAAGCAATTTGTTTATGGAAGAAACCCGGTGTGGCGTGAGAAATGGTTGGAATGGAGGTGCCTCGAAAATGGAGCTTTGACTCTAACGCTGTAGCAACTAAGACCAGTCTTTGTGGTGATATTGATTGCCAACACTGATTTACCAAACGAAAAATGTTGACGCACTATCATCCAACACGAGTTTCTTAACGCATCAATATTGCTCCACAACGTTGGCCAACATTGGTTAATTACTTTGCCAGGGCTTCAGGAAAGGTCTTTCAAATCAAATCAAAATTACAGACTTGACCTGGACTCGATCAGTACTTTATCTACATATGAAGAATATTTCAATGATAAACTGTCAGTTTCTTTTCCGGTGCATCTGGTCTAATACCTTTGCTTTTTCTTATTTGATTTTTGTTTCCTTTGAAAAGGCCTCCTTCTTCCAAATTCAAAATGAAAAAGGCTGATTTACTGGACTGTACAAGTTGGTACACCATCGATGTGGCGTCAGAACGTGATCCGGGCGACGAGATAGCAACTGGAACGAGCTTGAACAGTTGTGCCTGTGAGTGGAAGCGAGGCTTCTGATGACACCTAAGACCAAGCTAGTAGAATTTTGATGCTGTCTGTTAAACAAGCCGTACGCAGTGTACAAATCGTGGACAATTGATACGGTTATGTTAATTTAGCTAACATTCTCTGTGGACCGTGTAAAGATGTTGAATTTCCGTATGGTTTGTACGCACAGTACAAAAGAATCTCCGTCCGTAATCGGGCTAAAAAGGCGTATAATGAAGCGAATTTTAAGAAATGTCGACTCGACTTGACTTCTAAACATATTGAAGTTCCGTATGGTTCGTAGTGGTCTTCTTGCGTTTGGTAAAGGCCCATTTACACGGTTTAAGCATTTGCCTAACATTGTTAAACGAATGTTGGGAAAGTATTTAAGGGAAGTTGTGCGGAGCGGTTCAACTGGTTCCAGCATCGCGCCAATGATGGAGCCAGCACTAATTAACATTGTCCCGTTAAGATTTACGGCCTGATGTGAGCACGCATGTGTTCAACAAATTCATTGAACGGCTTGAAGTCCATCCAACATTTTCCGGAATACAAGAACTGTTAAATCGATGCTGAATTAAAGTTTAAATCAGTTTAACGTAACTTCCAACATCTTTAACTCGCTCGACGACCTGTTCAAACGTGGTTAAAAAAAGTGTTTCATGTTTGTCAAAGTAAA